>NW_019947060.1:22634-25286 GCF_002910315.2 Salvelinus sp. IW2-2015 | reverse complement strand
GGTCAGGAACGTCTCTCCAATACCCCTACCCTGTCACTCTGCCACCTGCACGTCAGACTCGGAGTCCGTTCTCGTGCTGACCGTGCCGAGAACAGGATGACTTGCGTGCGTTTGACTCTCGCAACGACTCAATACTCCAGCATCACTGAGGGTAAGGTCTTCTGAAGGCTGGCTGCCAGTGGTCAAAAGCCTCCAGAACGCCTGTTCTCTGAGAAAATAAAATTACATTTATCGTTACACAATCATCATTTGGAAGACATATTCAGTTTAGAAGAACAAAAAAATGCATATCAAATTATAGTATATAATGATATAATATTCGATAACCATATTCGAATTAAATGCACAATTTGACTTTTCACCCATTAGACAATAACATATATGACAAGACAATTAATAGAGGACGGAAGCCATGAACTATATGTTGTTAGAGAGCATTAAACCAAATGCCATCCTCTTATGCTATTGTGCAAATTCTACCCATTACTGGTGTTAAACACCATTGAACAGTGTGTGCCCTGCTAGTTTCCCGCCCGTGCCGTTTGAAGTCATGATGATCTCTTTGTCAGGGTGTCAGGCTGTGGAGTCACAGAGGAAGGCTGTGCTTCTCTGGTCTCAGCTCTGAAGTCAAACCCCTCACACCTGAGAGAGCTGGACCTGAGTAACAATGACCTGAAGGATTCAGGAGTGAAGCTGCTCTCTGCTGGACTGGAGAATCCCCACTGTAAACTGGAGACTCTGAGGTCAGTATTCCTGTAGTTGGTCAACAAGTGAGAACTGTTCACCAGATCCACATGTGTTTACCAGGCACACATAGTCCACACCATATGTGTTTGGACAGTGAAGCTTAGAGTTTTAAATTTGGTGCTATGCTCCAGCATTTTGGATTTAAGAGAATGTTTCATATTAGGTGACAGTACAGAATGTCACCTTTTATTTGAGGGTATTTTCATACATATATATTTGACCGTTTAGAAATGTAATGTAAGAAAAGAAAATCACTTTCTGTGTGTAGTTCTCCCATTTGAAAAATATTCACTTATTGTATTAAAGTATTCATAAGTCTAGTATTTGGTCCCATATTCCATGCCTGCAGTGATTTCATCAAGCTTGTGATTCTACTAACTTGTTGAATTCATTTGCAGATTGTCTTGGTTGTGTTTTGGATGATGTTTTTCCTAATAGAAACTGAATGGTGAATGTCCTGTCATTTTGGAGTCACTTCACTTGTATTGTCAGTAAGAATAGAAGATGTTTCTGAACACTTCTACATTCATGTGGATGCTACCATGATTATGAATAATGACGAATAACTAAGTTATTGTCACGTTCTGACCATAGTTGTTGTGTGTTTTGCTTTTTTTAGTGTTGGTCAGGACGTGAGCTGGGTGGGCATTCTATGTTGTGTGTCTAGTTTGTCTGTTTCTATGTTTGGCCTAATATGGTTCTCAGAGGCAGGTGTGTTGTGTTGTCTCTGATTGGGAATCATATATAGGTGGCTTGTTTCGTGTTGGGGTTTGTGGGTGGTTGTTTCCTGTCTCTGTGTTTTCTCTGCACCAGCTAGGACTGTATCGGTTTGCCACATTTTGTTATTTTGTAATTGTTAAGTGTTCACTGTTTATCATTATTAAACATGTTGAGCACCAACTACGCTGCGTCTTGGTCCGATCCCTGTTACACCCTCTCTTCTCGTGAAGAGAGGGAAGGCTGCCGTTACAGTTATTGGTAGTGGTGAGAGGTTAGCATGTTTTGTTGTCGTCTCTGTTATTGGTAATGGTGAGAGGTTAGCATGTTTTGATTTAGCCTCTGTTATTGGTAATGGTGAGAGGTTAGCATGTTTTGTTGTAGCCTCTGTTATTGGTAATGGTGAGAGGTTAGCATGTTTTATGGCCTCTAACTTTCTCACTCATTATTATTTATGATTCATTCATGATTTCTCTCAATCATGGCATCAGGATTAATTTAGTAGTGTTTAGAAACACGTTATCTACTCACTTAGACAGAAAATTACTCCACTCATCATCCACCATTTTAATATTGGGCATAACACAACCCAAAACAAACTGCAAATGCAAACAATGAGATTAATACCAAATACTAAACTTTTGACTACTTTAATACACTATAAGTAAATTGGTCAGAATACTTCTTCAAATGGGGGGACTAGATACATAAAAACCAGCCCCGTCGCGGAGCAGGATGTCTTGCTCCCAGACAGACTAAACAACTTCTTTGCTCGCTTTGAGGACAATACAGTGTCACTGACACGGCCCGCTACCAAAACCTGCGGTCTCTCCTTCACTGCAGCCGACGTGAGTAAAACATTTAAACGTGTCAACCCTCGCAAGGCCGCAGGCCCAGAAGGCATCCCCAGCCGCGTCCTCAGAGCATGCGCAGACCAGCTGGCTGGTGTGTTTACAGACATATTCAATCAATCCTTATCCCAGTCTGCTGTTCCCACATGCTTCATGAGGGCCACCAATGTTCCTGTTCCCAAGAAAGCTAAGGTAACTGAGCTAAACGACTACCGCCCGTAGCACTCCAGTCATCATGAAGTGCTTTGAGAGACTAGTCAAGGACCATATCACCTCCACCCTTCCTGACACCCTAGACCCACTCCAATTTGCTTACCGCCCCAATAGGTCCACAGAC
>NW_019947060.1:15912-20134 GCF_002910315.2 Salvelinus sp. IW2-2015 | reverse complement strand
ATGTTTTGTTGTAGCCTCTGTTATTGGTAATGGTGAGGTTAGTATGTTTTGTTGTAGCCTCTGTTATTGGTAATGGTGTGGACATACGGTTTAGTAAACCTTGTTCAACTGGAACATAGTCGTTGTGTCATTTTAAGTTAACATTGGTAGCAGAGGATGGCTAATAACTACAATGTGCCACCTCGCTTCCACAAGAAGAGGTTGTATGAAATTTGGAAAAATGAACTTGGAATCTGGACACTGGTTACTAATCTGGACACTGGTTACTAATCTGGATGTGAAAAAGCACTTGGGTGGTATTATCGCTGGAAGGAAGAGTGAGAGATACAGCACTGGAAATATCCCTGGAGGATCTGAACAAGGATGACGGTATGGGAACTTTGATCAGAGAACTGGATTCTGTGTTCCTTAAAGAAGAGAAAGGCCGTGCCTACGAGGCATATTCAAACTTTAACAGTGTTACTAGAGACATTTTGGTTGCAATGACGGACAACATAATTGATTTGGAACAGAGGTACAATAGGATGCGCAAGTACGACATGGTTCTCCTGGATGCAGTGTTAGCTTTCAAGTTGCTAGATACTGCCTGTCTGGATGGTAGAGACATGGTTCTCCTGGATGCAGTGTTGGCTTTCTAGTTGCTAGATACTGTCTGTCTGGATGGTAGAGACATGGTTCTCCTGGATGCAGTGTTAGCTTTCTAGTTGCTAGATACTGTCTGTCTGGATGGTAGAGACATGGTTCTCCTGGATGCAGTGTTAGCTTTCAATTTGCTAGATACTGCCTGTCTGGATGGTAGAGACATGGTTCTCCTGGATGCAGTGTTAGCTTTCAAGCTGCTAGATACTGTCTGTCTGGATGGTAGGGAGCGACAGTCGGCTTTGACTGTGCTGAGTTTTGCGTCAATGAAGTCGACACTAAAAATATTTTGTGAAGACGTCTGTCGCGCCAATATCAGATGGAACGTGAGTGACGCAGCATATTGCACTGAGCAGCAGAGAAAAGGCTCCAACAAGTCACGTTCTCAAGACAACCAGAAGAGGGCGCCATTGCCTGGCACAAATCCACTGAACAGGTATGGAAGGAGATCAACGTGCTATTTTTCAAAGCACCACTGGGTTAAAGACTGTCCTCATAAAAATGAACACGTCAAACTAACAGAGGAAAATATAAACACAGCGATTGAGCAACATTACATCAAACGAATCTGCTGTGATTGATACTGAGATCTGTATAGTTGAATCATTAAGATCTGCTGTGATTGATTCTGAGATCTTTATAGTTGAATCATTAGGATCTGCTGTGATTGATACTGAGATCTTTATAGTTGAATCCTTAGGATCTGCTGTGATTGATACTGAGATCTTTATAGTTGAATCCTTAGGATCTGCTGTGATTGATACTGAGATCTTAATAGTTGTCCAATGTGATTGATACTGCATGTACACGCACAGTGTGTGGTGAAAAATGGCTTGATAGCTATGTCAGTGAACTAAATATGAAAGATGTACAAAATATGATTGACACACTAAACAACAGAGCTTTCAAATTTGGAGATGGGAGAACTGTTCATTCTACCAAGAGAGCGAAGATACCAGCAAAAATTGGTCAGACTAAACAGAGGTGGTCCCTACAGATATCCCCTTACTATTAAGCAAAGCTTCCCTCAAGAAGGCAGAGGCTGTACTAGACATAAAAAATGACAAGGCAGTGATGTTTAAACAACCAGTGACTCTTGAACTTTTACTACCTCAGGCCACTATTGTGTAAACATTTTAGACAAAGACATTACACAGAGTCCATGTAAAATGAGATTCTAATGGACACAGAGCACATGGAGATTCTGACAGCACAGAGAACATGAACGCAAAGGAAAAAAACAAAATATTGTTAACTTCACAAACAGTTTGGACATGCTACGGTTGACAGACTTCAGAAATGACTCAGCAGTTCTGGGAATAATGATGAGATTATTTCCATTCTACAGTAGATAGTTAACAGTTGTGAGACATTCTTCAGCAAACCAGCGGTTTGTCACTGGCTTCCAAGTACAATGAAACAGTGACTGTATATCTACATGAGCCTGGACCAAGTGTGTGGTATCTTCACATAATCCACCACTTCACACGCTTCAGTGCTGGAAGCATTGTGAATACAAAGAAACACAGTGAAATGGTTGAGCACTTCATTCATTCCTGGATAAGTGTGCGTGGCCCGACCCAGAAATTATACACTGACAATGGAGGAGAATTTAATAATAATGAAATAAGAGAAATGACAGAGAACTTCAACATGGAAGTAAAGACAACTGCTGCATACAGTCCATGGAGCAATGGACTTGTGGAGAGACATAATCAAACACTCAGAGATTATGCTGAAAGTGAAGCAAGACAATGGATGTGACTGGAAAACAGCCCTAGATTGGGCTTTGATGGCAACTCAATGCACAATGTTCATAGTTACAGCCCATACCAACTAGTGTTGGGGCAGAACCCTAATCTTCCCTCTGTACTGGTTGACAAGCCTTCAGCACTAGAAGGGACCAGTGTGAGTACATGGGGGTGGGACAGCACCTTTCAGCACTACATGCAGCGAGAAAAGCGTTCACTGAAGCAGAGTGTTCAGGGAGAATTCACAGGGCTCTGCGGAACTAGCTTCGACCCACCGATGAGAAGTACGAGACTGGAAACAAAGTGTACTACAAACGAGTTGACTGTCAAGAGTGGAAAGGACCGGGAGTAGTCATTGGCCAAGATGGTGTGGTGATATTTGTGAGGCACGGAGGCACCATTTTTAAGGTGCATCACTCCAGATTGAGGAAAGTGAATTATCTTTTTTTTTTTTTATAAATTTTTTTTTTACCCCTTTTTCTCCCCAATTTCGTAGAATACAATTGGTAGTAGTTACGGTCTTGTCTCATCGCTGCAACTCCCGTACGGACTCGGGAGAGGCGAAGGTCGAGAGCAATGCGTCCTCCGAAACACAACCCAACCGCACTGATTCTTGACACAATGCACATCCAACCCGGAAGCCAGCTGCACCAATGTGTCGGAGGAAACACCAGCGTGCACTGCTCCCGGCCCGCCACATGAGTCGCTAGTGCGTGATGAGACAAGGATATCCCTGCCGGCCAAACCTTCCCTAACCCGGACGACGCTGAGCCAATTGTACATCGCCCCATGGACCACCCGGGTGCGGCCGGCTGCGGCAGAGCCTGGGCTCGAACCCAGAATCTCTGGTGGCACAGCCTTAGGCCACTGCGCCACCCGGGAGGCGAAATTAAATTATCAACAAGATGGAGGGGCTGTTGCTGAGAATCAGTCTCCTACTGAAAATGAGAAGAAAGGACACATTAACAGACACAAGCCTACCAGATGTCACATCCAATTATATAGACACTGAAACTGACACAGGAAATGGAGCAGAGACCTTCAACCATGCAACAGGTAATACTGTTGAGCGTTCAAATGAGGAAAACATTCAACAACAGACATGTGTTCAGACAGCATGGTTATTCCAATCTGAAAACTGGTCAAACTGTTAAATACATGGACAGAGAAAGTGGTTTTCCACACACAGCAACCATCATTGGACGAGCAGGAAAAACCAAAGGAAAACACCAGAACTGGTCCAACTTGCAGAACTCTGAACCAGCTACACTTTCTGGTACAACAGGGTAAGCTGACCTGTCACTTGTAGATAATCTCAGATTTCAACCAATGGAAAACTGCGAAAAACAGAATGACATTCAAAATGATGTACTTGAAACAAAGGATGTTTCATTTGACTCTAAACTAGATGAGCTCAGTAATTGGAAGAAAAATTGAGTGTTTTAGGAAGTCAAAGACATTGGACAAAAATGTGCCTCAACAAGGTGGGTGTGTCCCTTAAAGAAAAGACTGGAATAGTGCCAAAAGCACGTCTAGTGTGTAACGGCAGCCTTCCCTCTCTTCACGAGAGGGAAGAGGTGTAACAGGGATCGGACCAACATGCAGCATAGCCAGTGTTCAACATGTTTAATTAACAAACGAATACTGAACACTTGCAACAATTACAAAATAACAAACGTGACAAACCGAAACAGCCCTATCTGGTGCAGAGAAAACACAGACAGGAAACAACCACACACAAAACAAGCCACCTATATATGATTCCCAATCAGAGACAACACAAAACATCTGCCTCTGATTGAGAACCATATTAGGCCAAACATAGAAACAGA
>NW_019947060.1:0-15187 GCF_002910315.2 Salvelinus sp. IW2-2015 | reverse complement strand
CGGGGGTTGGAACTTGAATAATACTGACATTTCATTATTTTGTTTTATTTTCTATTAAGAACAAAGTGGGAGATTGTTAAGTTCATGTTTAAGCTCTCCCTATATTTCTGTTACTACGGTGATATCACTCTGTTATTAGTACCCTGGGAGTTCAGTGTTGATGACCTGCCTGAGTGTCATGAACCATGTATTGTGTAATACGGTTTAGTAAACGTGTTCAAACTGGACATAGTCGTTGTGTCTTTTGAGTGAACACTGTTTACATACAATCTAAATCTGATACCTCACTGTCATATAGATATGGTGTGGACTGTTACTCAATACAATCTAAATCTGATACCTCACTGTCATTATAGATATGGTGTGGACTGTATACTCAATACAATCTAAATCTATACCTCACGTCTTATAGATATGGTTGGACTGTTACTCAATACAATCTAAATCTGATACCTCACTTCATTATAGATATGCGTGTGGACTGTATACTCAATACAATCTAAATCTGATACCTCACTGTCATTAGATATGGTGTGGACTGTATACTCAATACAATCTAAATCTGATACCTCACTGTCTGTCTTTTGACTGATACTGCTTTTTAAACTGGTCTGGACAGTCTACTCAAATATTTCTAAAATATATGTTTGTATCTACAAGCAATAATTTGAAAATGTAATAACGATACATTCATTTAAGAATAGACATTGCAGGTTTCAGGACACTGATGTATCTGAACATTTAGAAAAAATACAAACAAAATAATAAATAAAAATGTTAAAATGTTATACTGTCACTATTTTCACCACCAAAGAATATCAGTGTGATTTTAATATGATTTGACTCTTTGCAGGCTGTCAGGCTGTCTAGTCACAGAGGAAGGCTGTGCTTCTCTGGTCTCAGCTCTGAGGTCAAACCCCTCACACCTGAGAGAGCTGGACCTGAGCTACAATCACCCAGGAGACTCGGGAGTCAGACTGCTCTCTGCTGGACTGGAGGATCCACACTGCAGACTGGAGAAACTCAAGTATGTAGAGGGTTTATGTCAATGTTCATATCAGACATGTTTGACTTATCAGGCTGGTTAAGACAAACATTCTGACCACCACTTGGACAAAGTTATATGCTGACTGTGTGTGAGTTCAGTGTGTTTGTGTGTGTGTGTTCAGGTGTATCCCTCAATGACTGTCTGTTCTTCTGCTTACCGCTACAGTGTGGAACATGGTGAAGAGAACACAATGAAACATGGGCTTAGAAAATGTGAGTGACTGCTGTGAAGAATATGACTAAGAATAAGTCTTAATTCAAGTTAAGTCAAAGTCAAAGACCACCATCATTACTTACTTGGTCATATTAAATATCAGCTGTAGTTCTACAGAAGCAGAAATCAGGGACACCAAAGTTTACAAAGAGTTGATTTGACAATGTGTGTGTGTGTCGTCTGTGTGTGTAATTAATGGGAATAAGTGTGTTTTATATTACCATACAGTATAACATATGATCATTCAACAAGTCTCAAGTTACCTTAACTTCTCCTTTTGATACCTAGAAACATCTACATGAAATGAATTAGTGAAAAGTGAGTTAACATTCTAATGTGAATGATGATGATTTCTAATATTGTGTCTGGTTTCATCCATCAGATGTCTGTGATCTCACACTGGACCTAAACACAGTAAACAGACACCTCTGTCTGAGGAGAACAGAAAGGTGACATGTAGGAGAGAGAAGCAGCTGTATCCTGATCACCCAGAGAGATTTGAGGACTGTAGACAGGTGCTGTGTAGAGAGGGTCTGACTGGGCGCTGTTACTGGGAGGTAGAGTGGAGTGGGATAATGGGGGCTGTTATAGGAGTGACATATAAAGGAATCAGCAGGAGAGGAGAGTATAATGACTGTTATCTTGGATACAATGACACGTCCTGGAGTCTGTTCTGCATTAACAACAGTTACTCTGCCTGGCATAATAATAATTCCACTACCATAGACTTCCTCTCCTCCAGCTCCCACAGAGTAGGAGTGTATCTGGACTGGCCAGCCGGCACGCTGTCCTTCTATAGAGCCTCCTCTGAAACACTGACCCACCTGATCACATTCACCTCCACATTCACTGAGCCCCTCTATCCAGGGTTTAGGGTTCATGATGACTCCTCAGTGTCCCTGAAATAATAACCTGACACACACACTGCACAAACACCACACTGGACAGACACACATACACACACACTGGACACACACACACACACTGGACACACACACACACACTAGACACACACACACTGGACAGACACACACAACACTGGACAAACACGACACACACTGGACATGACACACACACACATGGACACACCACACACACACACACTGGACCACAAACACACACACTGGACAACCACACACAAGGACACACACACAACACACTGGACACACCACACACATGGACACACACACACACACTAGAACACACATCACACTGGACAGACACACACACACTGGACAGTACACACACACACTGGACAGACACACACACACACTGGACAGACACACACCACACTGGACAAGACACACACACACTGGACACACACACACACACATGGACAACACACACACACACACACACACCACACACACTGGACACACACACTGGACACACACACACACTGGACCACAACACACACAACACACTGGACCAAACACACACTGGACACGCACATGCACACACACACTCACACACACACACACACACACACACACACATGGACACACACACCTGGACAACACACACAGGCACACACACTGGACACAAGACACACACACACTGGACTCAAACACACAACACACACAGGACACACAACACTGGAACACACACACACAGGACCCACACACACAAGACACACACACACTGGAACTCACACCACACACACACTGGAACACACACACACTGGACTCACATACACAATAACACACACACTGGACACACACGCACACACAAATGGACAAACACAACACTGGAACAGACACCACACACACACACACACTGACACACACACACACACACTCACAGAACACATGGACACACACACACTGGACACAAGACACACACACACTGACCACACACACAACACACTGGACTCAACACACACACAATCACTGGACACAGTACACACACACACTGGACTCACAACACACATAACACACACACTGGACTCACACACACACATGGACTCACACACACACTGGACCACACACACACACTCGGACAACACACACACACACACTGACACACAATTGACTCACACACATGCTGCAACAACACACACACTGGATAACAGACACACACACACACACACACTGAACACACACACACACCTCTCACACACAATGGGACACAGCACAGACACACTGGACACACACAACACATCACCTGGAGGACACACACACACACTGGACACAAGTACACACACACACTGGATACACACACAGGACACACACACACATGCGTGTCTTCCTATAATTGTGACAATAATACTGTTAAAATACCAATGTGATAATTTGTTGTCTTTTATGTTGAAAAACAAATTGTATAATTATATACGGACATACGCTCCATAGTTGTACAAGTATACAAGGATATATTGTACTTTTCATAATAAAACATACTTGAAACAAGAAAAGCATGTTAATTGTGAAAACAGTTTGGTTATTGATGTTACGTTTCCTCTGTCAGGTTGACGTTAACCTGCGACTGGTTGAAACATGAAACAAATATGAAATGAAAATACAAAACAATTAAATATGTGGAGTGTTGTGATGCAGGGTTACTATAGCAACAGAGTTCACTCTCCCTCTGCTCTCTCTGCTCTGCTGTTCTCTCTTTTCTCAGCTCTCTCTGCTCTATTGCTCTCTCAGCACTCTCTGTTCTCTCTCTGCTCTCTCTCTCTGCCCTCTCTCTGCTCTGCTCTCCCTGCTATCTCTCTCTCTCTGTTATCTCAGTCTCTGCTCTCTCTGCTTTCTCTCTCTGCTCTCGCTTTCTCTCTTCTCTCTCAGCACTCTCTGTTCTCTGCTCTCTCTCTGCCCTCTCTGTTCTCTCTCTCTGCTGTCTCTCTCTGCTGTGTATCTCTGCTCTCTCTGTCCTCTGCTCTCTGCTCTTTCTCTCTGCTCTCTCTGCCCTCTCTTTTCTCTCCCTCTGCTCTCTCTGCTCTGTTCTCTCTGCTCTCTCTTTTTTCTCTGCTCTCTCTGCCATCTCTCTTCTCTCTGCTCTATCTCTCACGCTCTGCTCTCACTCTCTCTTTGCTTTCTCAGCCTGCTCTCTGCCCTCTGCTCTCTCTCTGCTCTCTCTCTCTGCCCTCTCTGCTTTCTCTCTCTCTGCTCGCTCTCTCTGCCCTCTCTGCTCTCTGCTTTCTCTCTCTTTGCCCTCTACTCTCTCTCTGCTCTCCCTGCTCTCTGCTTTCTCTCTCTTTGCCCTCTACTCTCTCTCTGCTCTCCCTGCTCTCTGCTCTCTCTCTCTGCACTCTCAGCCTACTCTCTGCTCTCTCTCTGCTCTTTTTCTGCTCTCTATTCTCTCTCTGCTCTCTGCCCTCACTCTCTTCTCTCTGCTCTCTCAGCCTGCTTTCTGCTCTCTACTCTCTCCCTCTCTCTCTACTCTTTCTTTCTGCTCTCTGCCCTCGCTGCTCTCTCTCTCTTTCTGCTCTCTCTCTCTGCTCTCTCTGTTCTCTCTCCCTCTCTGCTCTCTCCCTCTGCTTCTCCTCTGCTTGACCTCTGTGCTGCTTTCCTTTTCTCTGCCCTCTCTGCTCTCTCTCTCCCTTGCTCCTCTGTTCTCCTGTTCTTCTGTCTCCCTCTCCTGCTCTCTCCCTCTGTCTCTCTCTTGCTCTGTCTGCTCCTTTTCCCTTTTCCTGCTCTCCTCTTTCTGCTCTCTCTCCTCGTGATCTCTCGCTTTTATCTTAACGGGTGCAGTTTGGACACTCCACACTTGGATGTCAAGTGTTAAACAAGTGAAGTGATGGGAAAACAAGCATGCAAGGCAGACGAGAGAGAGCTAATATACTGAATTACAGCATTCAGAAGCATTCAGACCCTTGACTTTTTACACCAGTATTTTGTCACGTTACAGCCTTATTCCAACATGGGATTACAGTATGTTTTTTCCCTCATCAATTCCGTACACCAAGTAACCGCAGAATTACTCAAAGAAAAACTGTTATAGTTTTATGTGTGTCATTTTTTATTTAATAAATCAAAAGCTTGATAGTCATCATCACATAAGATTCAGACCTTTTAACTCAAGTACTTTGGGTTGAAGCACCTTTGGCAGTGATTACAGCCTTGAGTCGTTCTTGGCGTATGACCTCAAGTTGGGACACACCTGTATTTGGGAGGTTTCTCATTCTTCCTTGCAGATCTCTCAACCTGTATGAGTTGGATGGGAGCAGTTGCTGGCTACAAGCTTATTTTCAGGTCCTCCCCAGAGTTGTTCAATCAGGTTAAGTCTGGCTTAGGATTATTATGCCTTGTTGTCCGCAGTCTTGTGTATAACTATATGGGGTGCGTTAGAGAGTCAGAACAGAATAGAGGATTGGAGCCCTTGAGGGGAGAGAGAGAGCGGAGGATAGAGAGTCAGAACAGATGGGAAGAGAGAAGGAGTAGGGAGTGGTAGAGGTCGAACAGAGGGATAGAGAGAAAGGGAGGGGCAGGCTGGGAATTGGGAGTAGGAGTCAGACAGGGGATAAGAGAGAAGAGAGGGAGGGAGAAGAGAGTCAGAACAGAGGGAGAGAGAGAGGAGGGTAGAGAATGTCACGAACGAGGTAAAGAGAGGAGGGGGAGGGAGTCGAACAGAGGGAAGAGAGAAGAGGGAGGGTGAGAGTCGAACAGAGGAAGAGAGAGAGAGGGAGGGTAGAGAGTAGAACAGAGGTAAGAGAGGAGAGGTGGGTATGAGAGTCAAGAACAGAGGTAGAGAAAGAGAGAGGGAGGGTTAGAGATTCAGAACAGAGGGAAAGAGAGGAGAGGGGAGGGTAGAGAGTCAGACAGAGTAAGAGAGAGAGAGGGAGGGTAGTCTGAGTCAGAACAGAGGTAAGATGAGAGAGAGGGAAGGGTAGAGAGTCAGAACAGAGGGAATGATGAGAGCGAGGGAGGGTAGAGAGTCACATAAGAGAAGAGCAGGTGGAGAGTCGAGAGAGAGGTAAGGTCAGAAGAGAGAGAGAGAGGGGTAGGTAGAGAGTCAGAACAGAGTAAGAGAGAGAGAAGGAGGGTAGAGAGTCAGACAGAGGGAAAGAGAGAGAGAGGGAGAGGGGAGAGTCAGATACGAGGGAAGAGAGAGAGGAGAGGTAGAGAGTCAGAACAGAGGGAAGGAGAGAGAGGGAGGTTTTAGAGAGTCGAAACAGAGGGAAGAGAGAGACGAGGAGGGTAGGAGTCAGAACAGAGGAAAGAGAGATGATGAGGAGGGCAGAGAGTCAGAACAGAGGGAGAGAGAGAAGAGGGAGGGGGGAGTCAGAAAGGGGAGAGAGAAGAAGGGAGGGAGGGGAGAGAGTCAGACAAGAGGAAGAGAGAGAAGAGGGAGGGGAGAGAGTGAACAGAGGGAATGAGCAGAGGAAGAGGAGGGTAAGGAGTCACGAAACAGAGGGAAAGAGGAGAGAGGGAGGGTAAGAGTCGACAAGGGAAAGAGAGAGGAGAGGGTAGAGAGTACGAACCAGAGGGAACAGAGAGGAGAGAGAGGGAGGGTAGAGAGTCAGAACAGAGGGAGGAGAGAGATGGAGGGGTAGAGAGTCAGAACGACGGGAAGAGAGAGAGAGGGAGGGTAGAGAGTCAGAACAGAGGTGAAAGACGAAGAGAGAGAGGGTAGAGAGTCAGACAGAGGGAAAGAGAGAGAGGGGAGGGTAGAGAGTCAGAACAGAAGGGAGAGAGAGAGGATGCGAGGTAGAAGGAGTCGAAAAAACAGAGGGAAGAGAGAGAGAGGGAGGGTATGAGAGTCAGAACAGAGGGAAAGGAGAGAGAGGGAGTGGTAGCAGAGTCAAACAGAGGACGAGAGAGAGATGAGTCCAGCTTATTATTCAGGACGACGTTGTCTTAATGTATTTTTTTTTCTCTGCTTTTCCCACTGAGGAACACACACACACTGAACAAACAACCGACACACACCACGTGTGATTTTCCTGATATATTTTACTGTTTGTGTTTGTCCACACAGGAGGTTGGTGGACTTAATTGGGAGAGGCCAGGCTTGAAATGGCTGGAAGGGGAGCGTGTGTTTATATCACTTTCTGGGGACATGTTCTCACACCAACATTCTGGGACCCTTTCGCACACACATTCGGGGACACTGTTGTCAACACACAGTTCCGGGGACAACTGTTCCACACCACATTCTGGGACACCTGTTCGTCACACGCAAATTCTGGGTGTTCCGAAACCTGGAGACGAAATTGAAAATATCAACAAATCTTTAACACCATCTATAATAAGTTACACCCTTCAAATGTAATGATTCATTGAAATCGGGGTGATGACATTGTGCGGACTGGAAGGTGATAATGTGAGGGCCAAAGAGAAACTCTTATTTGGCGTCAACAGGAAAGTCCCATTTCTGGGTGGACACAAGTTCGACCAATATGACGCATCTGGGACATATTAATAGTTGGCTGTTTTTAGGCACAACGGGGAAAGATGGATTCTAATATAGATCAGTTTGAATGGCCTTTCAAGCATATCCAGAACCCACATAGAGAATGGATCTTAATCTAGATCAGTTTGAATGCTTGTCAGCAATATCAGAACCAGTAGAGAATGGATTCTAATGTATGATAGTGAGTTTTGATTAATGGAATGGTTCTTCACAAATCCTTTCAGCATATCAGAACACTAGAGAATGGATCTAATCTACAATCAGTTGAGATGGCCTTTAGATTTAGAACCTAGAAATTGGTTCTAAGTCTATCAGTTGAATGGCCTTATATCGAACGACTAAATATATCAATCGGTTATGGAGACGCCCACTAGAGAAATGGATTCTAATGATCAGTTTGAATGGCTTTCAGACATTATCAGAACCCCACTAGAGAATGTGATTCTAATCCAGATCGTTTGAATGCTTTCAGCATATCAGAACCCACTGAATGGCATTCTATCTAATCAGTTGAATGGCCTTTCAGCATATCCAACCACTAAGAATGGATTTCTAATTAGATCAGTTGATGGCTTTCAGCATATCAGAACACTAGGAATGGATCAATTCATAATGCTCGTATCAGTAACATTAGACAGATCTATGCCTCGTTCTAATGGCGATTTCAGATACTCACGCACGTAGAGAATGAGATTTCTAATATTAGTATCAGTTAGTTGATGCCTTTCAGCTATATAGAACCACTACGAGAAATGGATTCTAGTCAGCATCAGTTTGAATGGCCTTGCAGCAGTTATAACACTAGAGAATGGATTCAATCTAGAATCAGTTGTGAATGGCTTTCAGCATATCAAGACCACTAGAGACATGATTTCTAAATCTAGAATCCGTTGAATGGCCTTTCAGCATACAGAACCAACTAAGAGAATGATTCTTTATCTAGATCAGCGTTTGAAGGCCTTTAGCATATCAGACCCACTAGAGAATGGATTCTACAGATCAGTTTGAATGGCCTTTCAGCATGATCAGAACCCACTAGAGATGTTGCCGGCCTCTTTAGCTCAGGATGCATATCAACCTCAGGTGTGAAAACATGCTTGATAAAATAAATGCTTAATAAATAGCTACATAAATCTTTGTAAAAATTATTTAACCCAGCATACCGAGGATATTTAATGGACGAGTTATCATCATATAACAAAACAATATATGTGTTATAGAGAGTACAAGGATATGTTTTGTATAAGTTTCTACAGTCCTAGAAAACACACAAGCCTTACAGCCATTTCTGCTCTCCCTGACAATCAAACCACTAACAGTGGAATACATTGCATCAAACTTGATTTACTAGGTTCCATTAGTACTAGAGTTAGGAGTCATGAATAATACATCTATAACTCAGCCATCTGATTAGTAACAATTATAGTCATTATAATATCACCTATAACAGCAGGTAGTATTAGTAGACAGTAGTTATAGTCATTTAAAGGCCCAGTTACAGCTGTCTAACACGAAACTAACAGATATAATATTATCTTTCAACAGCCAGGTGATTAGTAACAGAAGTTATAGTATTAATAAGTCCAGTTACAGCTATCTAACAGAAACTAAACATATATAATATTAAAGCACTATAACCAGCCAGGTGATTAGTAACGTGGTTATAGTCTAATTAAAGTCAGTTACAGCTTTCTAACAGAAACTAAACAATAATAATATTAATACTTTAACCAGGTTGAAATTGTTCTCCTTTTACAGTTTCGGGTCACACAAGCTTCGCATAGCGGAGGATTAAGTGTGAACAAGCTCCTAAACAAAGATCCAGTTGCACTGACAACAGTTCTTGTGGGGCGCTTGGTTTCCTGTGCACCTGCACAACTGACATTATGTCTTATTTCATGGGTTTTTAAAATAAAGGCTCCCGCCTTTATTTCGTTCACCTAAATTCCGAGAGGTTCGTCACCCCCTAAAAACAGCCTTCTCTGCAGTACAACAAGGTCTGCCCAGGATGTTACATATAGATGTGGGGAAGAGTTGACCATGGTCATCTTCCTGCTTTGTCCACGAGTTTCAACACTAGCTGATGCTCACCCGCTGGGCCTCCGTTGTTCATCATTTCACCAGATTATGGAAAGACATTAGCAATTTACTTGGTTTCAACACCAGTTCTGACCCCTGGCCTGGTTTCATCTTTCACCAGATAGGAAGCCAATCTTGAGCCAAGTACTTGCGTTTCACCTTGGCGCAACAAAAACTTAACTGAAATCAACATGCACCATTATTCGTTCTATTTCTGTTTGCTGGCGCCCATCATTCACACTTAACAAAACAGAATCAGCCATTATTTTAATGTTACGTGTTAATTACTGTAACTTAAGATTTCTGCTTGTAGCCAGAAGCTATGCTGCGAGTGCAGGTAATGGAGCTGAAATGACAATGGGAAGCACGAATTATTCTTGGAAAAATTTGACATGTCTGAAAAAAAGCAGCTGCCACCTCTTGAATGTCAGTATTTATCAAAGGTAAGTGTCATAAAAAGTGCAGAAATATCTTTTTCAGAGTAAACTATAATAGAAATCACAAGTTTTACCTGCATGTTGCGATTTGATAAAGCGATGCGCCCATTCATCATGTACAATATGACATATATAATAGGCCTAATTACTCTACTTGTCCCTACATCCCGTAAACTGCCAATTATAAACGTGTCTATAGGCTAACTCTTTGTGTGAACATGTGTTCGTTTCAACAAGCTGATCAGTTGTCTGATCGATTGTTTCCGACCCAATATAAATTATTTAGAAGGCCTGCGCTTGGCAACATTTTAAAATGTTCTGCCTTTTACAATAAACCGTGAATAAATAGTTAAGGAGAGAAGTTGTAGTAAATAAACAGTCCCATACTGTTCTTGTACAAAGTAAAAAATGTAAAAGTATGGTTATAACACACCAAGTCATGCGGAATTCAAACTTATTTGCTGTCTTAACAAACTCATCAATACACTAATGTTCAAATTAAGTCACTCTTTCACCCTCCTAATCACTCAGGCCTCATCTTAAATGTTAATTGATGGAAGGTGCACAATTATCACCCACTTCATCAATTCTGTCATTCACTTCAGTCAGGAGAAGTGCAATCACACCTGGCTGGGGTACAACTTCCTACAGCATCATATGTACTCGCCCCCGGATTCGTTAAGTTGTGAAAGGCTCTACTACTTTTGTATTCTTGCTTTCCGAGATTTCAAAATTTTGACAAATTAACAGTTGTAAAATACAAAACATTCCGGAAAAAGTCGGGGCAAGGAGATGCGGACAGATTTTTGACATGGTCAGATGCTTTTGTATTCTCACAAATCCCACAAACAGGAGGCGGGCAGGCAGTGAAGTAAGGACAGACGGCGGAAACAAGGCAGGAAGAGGACAGACGGCCGCCGGCGGCTGGAAGAGGGAACAGACGGACACTCAGAGGAACAGACGAGAGGACAGACAGGAAGACGGACAGACGGAGGCGGAACGAGCGCAGGCAACCCGCGGCGACAGACGGGCACAAGGTTGGGACAGGCAGGAGGGGGACAGACGGGCGAACAGGCAGGAAGAGGACAGACGGCGCCTCCCGGGACAGGAGGAAGGGACAGACGGCCAGCGGACAGGCAGGGAAGAGGGACAGCCCACTTACGAAGCGAACAGGCAGAAGAGGGAAAACGCGCGGACAGAGCCAGGGAGGGGACAGACGGCGCGGACAGCAGAAGACAGAACGGGTGGACAGCAGGAAGAGGGACAGACGGGCGGCAGGCAGGAGAGGGACAGACGGCGACAGGCAGAAGAGGGACAACGGGCGGGACAGGCGAAGAGACAGACTGGGCGACAGGCATACAGACCACCTAGAAAATAAGGGTACAGTATCCCTGGGGTACAAAATTGCAAATGTAATTCAGAGATATTGAATGTATTGTCAAAACACTGTTGAATATACTACATGCTCGGAACCAACTTGGTTAAGCCCATCCTGAAATAACGAAATTCAACAACTGTCTCTGTCACAACAAATACAGTCATGGTGGTAATGCTACAGGTCACTAGAAGAAGTCAAGACACGACTTGGGGAAATGATTTAGGACACATGGCCTTAGGTGGGGGCAAGGCTTTCACATGACCCCGGAGTGGACATTGTGACCGTGCGTACAGACAAGCCTCAGTTATTGAGGACCACTGAAGAGCACCCATAGAATGTGCATTGTTAACCAAGTGGGACTGGCAATTTATTACATAACACTGGGAGGGGAAAATTTGTCCACTTGAAAGTGCCCTCGAACTGGTAATTACTACAACTATTCATCCTGAGCTCCCACTTCTACCAACTATTGTGACCTTCTGACTGGTAATTACTAAACTCATCATCTGAGCTCCCACTTCTACCCATGGTGACCTCTAACTGGTAATTACTTAAACTTCATCATCCTGAGCTCCCACTCTCGACCACATGGTGACAATCCTTAAACTGGTAATTACCCAAAAACTCATCATCCTGAGCTCCCACTGTCTACCACATGGTGACCTCTCCATAACTGGTAATTACTTAAACTCATCATCCTGAGCTCCCAACTTCGTACCACATGGTGAACCTCTGACTGTAATTAACAAACTCATATTTCCGGTAAGCCTACCCCTACATATACTACCCACATGCGTGACCTCTGCCAAACTAGGATAATTACTAAACTCACTTCATCCTGACTACCTACTTCTACCACATGGTACCTCGACTCCTATCCGCTAATTACTAAATCATATTCCTGAGCCTCCTCAACTTCTATACACATTCGAGGATGACCTCCTTGTGTATGTCTTGTAAATTACCTATAACCATCATCCTATCTCTGAGCTCCCCACTTCCTACCACATGGTGATACCTCTAACTTGTTACTTACTAAATATCTTTATCAGTCCGTGGAGCTACCCACTTCTTACCACAATGGTGAGCCTGCTATCACTGGTAATTACTAAACTCATCTGATCCTGAGCTCCCCTACTTCTACCACATGGTGACCTCTGACTGGTAATTACTTTTAAAACTCTCATGCTCTAAGCTCCCACTCCTCGCAGTGGACCATCGATGGTGAACCTCTATCTGGTATATTACTATTAATACTCTATCATCCTGACGCTCCCACTTCTACCACTGGTGACCTCTAAGCTCGTAAAGACTACTCATCTCCTGCGACGCCCAGCATATCTTGTATGACTTCGGTCCACAATACGGTGACCTTCTAATCTTTCCTGGTGATTCATTACTAAAATTCTCATCTCCTGATCGCTCCCACTCCTCTTCACACATGCTGACCCAACTCCTAACTGGGTATTTACTACAACTATCATCCTGAGCCCCACTTTACCGTCCACCCATGAGGGTTGACCTCCTAAACTTGCGGTAAATACTAAACTCATTCCATCCTGACGCTCCCACTTCTACCACATGGTGACCTCTAACTGTAGACTTAATTCATCAGTTCTGAGCTCCCACTTTCTCACCACATGGTGGACCTCTAAACTGGTAATGTACTAAACCTCATCTCCTGAGCGTCCCACTCTTACCACAATGGTGACCTCTGACTGTAATTACTTAAACTCATCATCCTGAGGCTCCCACTTCTACCAACAATGGTGACCTCTGACTGGTAATTACTAAACTCTCATCCCTGAGCTCCCACTTCTACCACATGGTGACCTCTGACGTCACCTACCGGAAAGGAAAATGAGGGCGGTTTTTTAATGACAAAAGGCATTTTTGCAGTTAAATGCCAACAAACTTATTTATAAAAACTATCTGTTTTTAGAACTCCTAAATTTGTTTACAGATTGATAGATGTACTTTTACGCTTTATGGTTGACGCAGTTGCGTTGGCCATTAGCCAATCGCCCGTTTAGCAAGAAGATGAAATTACATGAAAGCATCCAAATTAGGACGTTAAGACCAACTGGTATCAATTCCCACCTCCCACATGGTTACAACGCGGCATCAGAGTGAAACTTAGACCCAACATAACATCTTTCACAAACATACAAATCCGAGAACATTGTGAACGCTAACATTGAAATGCATTTTAACTGTTGTCTCCATGATGTTGTAATGTTGGCTCGCCCCAAACTGCTTGATATACATGTATCTCTCTTTATTGACTTCTACCACCTCATCTTGTTGTTCACATCATTGCCCGTTTCCAAACAGTCCCTTTATATATCCCTCTGGAGCAGGTCGGTACATAACACAAATAGCCTTGGTGTTTTACCTCAGTTTCCCCCATTGATTATTCCCATCTGGAACAGGTGTACATGACTCTACAAATTAGCCTCTGGTGTTTTACCAGCGTTTCAGTCCCCTTGATATATCCATCTGGAACAGGTTGTAACGTGGACACCTCCACAAAATAGCCTGGTGTTTACCAGGTCTCCCAGTTCCCTTGATTATCCATCTGCGATCAGGTTTTCCCCTGTGACACTCACACAAGCCCTCTGGGAGTTTGACCAGGCTCTTTCAGTCCCTTGATTATCCCATCATGCGAGACGGTTTACATGGACACCAAGATAGGCCTGGTGGCGTGTGCCTTTACCAGGTTTCCCAGTCCGCTATACCACTCAGTCTGCACCTTTTCATGTGTCCATAGAAATTTTCTTTCAAAACCCCGTGGCAGTTTGCACAGGTTGCTCAAGATAATCTTTGGATTTACATGTTGTTATACTGGTTTGGTTGCAAGTGTAACTATAACACCTTCTCCTTTCTCTTTTGGACTTGATGTGTGCTGCTCTAGTCCTCTTGTCTCAGTCTGGTGCAGTTGGAGCATTTCGCTCTTTGGTTTAGTTTGTGTTTTGGGAAAAGAAGAGGCTTTTGTGACTTCAAGCTTTACCTTTTCATGAGGAGTGCAGCTTGCAGTATGCCGGCCGTGATTGCTTGGATTGTGGAACTTCACCTTCACGCGTTTATGATCACTTCCACGATCGCCGGGTGATTTGTTGATTGTGGACTTCCCCTTCACTTTTATTGAATTCGACCTTCCAGATGCCGGGTGTATTGGTTGATGTGAACTTCACGCTTCACCCTTCCTGAATCACTTCCCAGATGCCGGCCGGATGTTGGTTTGTGGTAACTTCACCTTCACCTTTATGTAATCACTTACCCAGATTTCCCTGAGGTGAATTGTTGATTTGTGGAACTCACCCTTCACCCTTTATGTAATCATCTTCCAGATGCGGGTGATTCGCTTGATTGGTGGATGACTTTCACCTTCACCTTTTCATGAGTTCACTTCCAGAATGCGGGACTAGTGATTGTTGATTGTGGAACTCATCCTGTTCACGCTGTTTATGCAGTCGTTTCAGATGCCGGAGTGATTGTTGATTGTGGAACTTCACCCTGCAGCCTTTATGAAACACTTCCAGATAATCCGGGGTGATTGTTGATTGTCTGGCCAAGAAGCCTCTTCTAGCTTTCACCGTTTATGGAATCGTTCACCTGATGCCCGGATTTTCGGAGCGTTGATTGTGGAGACTATATACACCTTTCACCCTTAGTATG
>NW_019947059.1:21363-25293 GCF_002910315.2 Salvelinus sp. IW2-2015 | reverse complement strand
AAGGTAAGTTGCTAGCTAGCATTAAACTTCTCATAAAAAACAATCAATCTTCACATAATCACTAGTTAACTACACATGCTTGATGATATTACTAGGTTAACTAGCTTGTCCTGCGTTGCATATAATCAATACGGTGCCTGTTAATTTATCATCGAATCACAGCCTACTTCAACTTTGCCAAACGGGTGATGATTTAGCAAAAACGCATTTGCGGGAAAAAAAGCGCATTCGTTGCACAAATGTACCTAACCATAAACATCAATGCCTGTCTTAAAATCAATACACAGAAATAATTTTTTTCAAACCTGCATATTAGTTCAAAGAAATGCATGTTAGCAGGCAATATTAACTAGGGAAATTGTGTCACTTCTCTTGCGTTCAGTGCAAGCAGTCAGGGTATATGCAACAGTTTGGGCCGCCTGGCTCGTTGCGAASTGTGTTTCTTCCTAACAAAGACMGTMAWTAATTTGSCAGAWTTTTACATAATTATGACATAACATTTAAGGTTGTGGAATGTAACAGCAATATTTACACTTAGGGATGTCACCCGTTACGGTTCCGTATTTCACTGAAAGAATAAACATTTTGTTTTCTAAATTAGTTTCCGGATTTGACCATATTAATGACCTAGGGCTCGTATTTGTGTGTTTAATATAATTAAGTCTATGATTTGATAGAGCAGTCTGACTGAGCGGTGGTAGGCAGCAGCAGGCTAGTAAGCATTCATTCAAACAGCACTTTCCTGCCTTTGCCAACAGCTCTTAGCAATGCTTGAAGCACAGCGCTGTTTATGACTTCAAGCCTATCAACTTCCGAGATTAGGCTGGCAATACTTAAGTGCCTATAAGAACATCCAATAGTCAAAGGTATAGTCGACACGTCATAATTCCTATAATAACTACAACCTAAAACTTCTTAACTGGGAATATTGAACCACCAGCTTTCGTATGTTCTCATGTTCGGAGCAAGGAACTTAAATGTTAGCTATTTTACATGGCACATATCACACTTTTACTTTCTTCTCCAACACTGTGTTTTTGCATTATTTAAACCAAACATGTTTCATTATTTAGTTGCAACTAAATAGATTTTATTTATGTATTATATTAAGTTAAAATAAGTGTTCATTCAGTATTGTTATAATTCTCAATATTACAAACACATTAAAAAAAATCCTCCAATAATCGTTATCGGCGTTGATAAATCATAATCCGTCGACCTCTAAGAGACGCCAGCACCACTAATACATACATATACAGTTGAAGTCAGAGGTTTACATACACCTTAGCCAAATACATTAAACTCAGTTTCACAATTACTGACATTTAATCCTAGTAAAAATTCCCTGTCGTAGGTCAGTTAGGATTACCACTTTATTTTAAGATTGTGAAATGTCAGAAAAATAGTAGAGAGAATTATTTATTTATTTCATCACATTCCCAGTGGGTCAGAMGTTTACATACACTCAATTAGTATTTGGTAGCATTGCCTTTAAATTGTTTAACCTGGGTCAAACGCTATGGGTAGCCKTCCACAATAAATTGGGTGAATTTTGGCCCATTCCTCCTGACAGAGATGGTGTAACTGAGTCAGGATTGTAGGCCTCCTTGCTCACACACGCTTTTTCAGTTCTGCCCACAAATGTTTAATAGATTTGAGGTCAGGGCTTTGTGATGGCCACTCCAATACCTTGACTTTTGTGTCCTTAAGCCATTTTGCCACAACTTGGAAGTATGCTTGGGGTCATTGTCCATTTGGAAGACCCATTTGCAAAAGCTTTAACTTCTGACTGATGTTTTGAGATGTTGCTTCAATATATCCACATAATTTTTCCTCCCTCATGATGCCATCTATTTTGTGAAGTGCACCAGTCCCTCCTGCAGCAAAGCACCCCCAACATGATGCTGCCACCCATGCTTCACGGCTGAGATGGTGTTCTTCGGCTTGTAAACCTCCCCTTCTCCAAAACATAACGATGGTCATTATGGCCAAAAGTTCTATTTTTGTTTCATCAGACCAGAAGACATTTCTCAAAAAGTAGTTTTGTCCCATGTGCAGTTGCACACGTAGTCTGGCTTTTTACCGGTTTTGGAGCGTGGCTTCTTCCTTGCTGGGCAGCCTTTCAGGTTATGTCAATATAGGACAAACCGAAGCGCCCTGAAGGAAATAACCACTACCACCGAGGTGACGCGTTAGAGTACAGAGAGACTGAGCAAATGATGTGGAATGATGTTTGAGACCAAACTTAGAAAACAAAACGCACGTGGAGCACTGGCCTCAGAGGTCGGAAATGGTTAACCTGAACTATCGATACTTTGAGCAGATAAAAAGAACAGATCTTAGATAGTAATTACTAGTCTGCAGCTAGAAAAGTTAAGTAAATCCTGAGAGGGAAATAGCGAAAACACTCTTTAATATTACGTAATATTTCTGAATGGTACTCTGAAGTATCCATTCTAACCACGAAAGACTTCAGGGAAACAGAAAGAGAGAGAGAGACTCGGATGAACTTTCCAGCAGACGGACCGGATTCCAACAGAGAACACAACGTAAATATGTACTGGCAACTATTCTCTAATGAGCGGCCGTTCATGTGCGAAGGATTAGCATTTCAATTAATATAATCATCAACTAATTTATAACATAATCATCAAAAAAATAACAATATTTTTTTTGCCTTTACCACCCTTATCTCACCTCATTTGCTCACATTGTATATAGACGTATTTTTTCACTGTATTATTGACTATATGTTTGTTTTACTCCATGTGTAACTGTGTTGTTGTCTGTTCACACTGCTATGCTTTATCTTGGCCAGGTCGCAGTTGTAAATGGGAACTTGTTCTCAACTAGCCTACCTGGTTAAATAAAGGTGAAATAAATAAACTGTGTTGTAGTGATCCCTTTTGTCTTTCCCGCCCTTCTCAGGCCACACCCACTTCCCTTTGTCCACCAAGCCGTCATATCGGCTTATCCCACTAGGGAACCTCCCCAATCATTTCCTTGTAACCATAGCTACTGTTGTTAGTTTATGCATTTCTGTGATTATTTAGTTAGTAAATAAATTATTAAGACAACTGATGTATGGATGATTCATAGTAAAGRCTGGGTTCGTGCAACAATTTACAATGTTTCGAATGAGACTAAMGTAAGGTAAAGAATAATTAATTAAAAGACTAATTGAACTTTGTAATCTGAATATTTTCCTTGGTGCCTTGACTACTTAGTTAATTACATTTACATAATTAGTTTAATCACGTAATAATAATTACAGAGAATTGATATGATAAAATAACAGTCTTCACTTTGATGATGCCAAAGACACGACACTACCMATGGAAAAGGAACCAGGCCTTGAAGCCTTGTGTTCATCAGATCCTCAATGGATTTCTTAATGAAATAACGTCTCCATTAATAACGTCTCCAGCTGGAGCGGCTTGGTTGGTAGTAGAGAGCGAATATCCAGACTGATCTACAGTGCAGCTGTGTGTACTACATCACTACATACTGCCATACTGCAACACTGGAAGAAACTGCAAGGCTGATTGGTCCAGCACCCGCTGGCCTGAATCCGAATGCAAACACTGCCTTATTGTGTCTGAAAGACAGGCCTTTGCGGTGACAGTCTGTGAGTATGTCATTGGTCAGACCGGTCTAAGGCCCAGTACCTAAGTATAACACTCCGCTGGTAAGCTCCTGAGCTAGCTAACACTCCGCTCCGGTGGTAAGCTCCTGAGCTAGCTAACACTCCCCTCCGCTGGTAAGCTCCTGAGCTAGCTAACACTCCGCTGGTATGCTCCTGAGCTAGCTAACACTCCGCTCCGCTGGTAAGCTCCGGAGCTAGCTAACACTCCGCTCCGCTGGTAAGCTCCTGAGCTAGCTAACACTCCGCTCCGGTGGTAAGCTCCTGAGCTAGCTAACACTCCGCTC
>NW_019947059.1:10637-17207 GCF_002910315.2 Salvelinus sp. IW2-2015 | reverse complement strand
ACAGGTTCATTATTTAGTTGCAACTAAATAGATTTTATTTATGTATTATATTAAGTTAAATAAGTGTTCATCAGTATTGTTATATTCTCAATTTACAAACACATTAAAAAAAATCCTCACATAATCGTTATCGGCGTTGATAAATCATAATCCGTCGACCTCTAAGAGACCCAGCACCACTAATACATACATATACAGTTGAAGTCAGAGGTTTACATACACCTTAGCCAAATACATTAAACTCAGTTTCACAATTACTGACATTTAATCCTAGTAAAAATTCCCTGTCGTAGGTCAGTTAGGATTACCACTTTATTTTAAGATTGTGAAATGTCAGAAAAATAGTAGAGAGAATTATTTATTTATTTCATCACATTCCAGTGGGTCAGAAGTTTACATACACTCATAGTATTTGGTAGCATTGCCTTTAAATTGTTTAACCTGGGTCAAACGCTATGGTAGCCTTCCACAATAAATTGGGTGAATTTTGGCCATTCCTCCTGACAGAGATGGTGTAACTGAGTCAGGATTGTAGGCCTCCCTTGCTCACACACGCTTTTTCAGTTCTGCCCACAAATGTTCTATAGGATTGAGGTCAGGGCTTTGTGATGGCCCCTCCAAACCTTGACTTGTTGTCCTTAAGCCATTTTGCCACAACTTTGGAAGTATGCTTGGTCATTGTTCTTGGAAGACCATTTGCAACCAAGACTTTAACTTCCTGACTGATGTCTTGAGATGTTGCTTCAATATATCCACATAATTTTCCTCCCTCATGATGCCATCTATTTTGTGAAGTGCACCAGTCCTCCTGCAGCAAAGCACCCCCAAAACATGATGCTGCCACCCCATGCTTCACGCTGAGATGGTGTTCTTCGGCTTGTAAACCTCCCCCTTTTTCCTCAAAACATAACGATGGTCATTATGGCCAAACAGTTCTATATTTTGTTTCATCAGACCAGAAACATTTCTTCAAAAGTACGTCTTTGTCCCATGTGCAGTTGCACACCGTAGTCTGGCTTTTTTATGCGGTTTTGGAGCAGTGGCTTCTTCCTTGCTGGGCAGCCTTCAGGTTATGTCAATATAGGACATAACCTGAAAGCCGCCCTGAGGAAATCCTCTTCAGACCACCCGAGGTGGCACAGGTTGAGTACAGAAGACTGAGCAAATGATTGTGAATAGTTGAGTACCAAGACTAGAAACCAAACCACGTGGAGCATTGGCATCACGGCGGAAATGTTCAACTCTGAGACTATCGATACCGACAGAATAAGAGCAGATCTTAGATAGTAATTACTAGTCTGCAGCTGAGAAATTATGTAAACCTGAGATGGGAATACCGACAAAACATCTTATATGAGGAATATTTCTGAATGGTACTCTGAAGTATCCATTCTAACACGAAAGACTTCAGGGAAACAGAAAGAGAGAGAGACTCGGATGAACTTTCCAGCAGACGGACCGGTCCAACAGAGAACACAACAATGACACAACGTAAATATGTACTGGCAATTATTCTCTAATGAGCGGCCGTTCATGTGCGAAGAGTAGCATTTCAATTAATATAATCATCAACTAATTTATAATATAATCATCAAAAAAATAACAATATTTTTTTGCCTTTACCACCTTATCTCACCTCATTTGCTCACATTGTATATAGACGTATTTTTCTACTGTATTATTGACTGTATGTTTGTTTTTACTCCATGTGTAACTGTGTTGTTGTATGTGTCGAACTGCTATGCTTTATCTTGGCCAGGTCGCAGTTGTAAATGAGAACTTGTTCTCAACTTGCCACCTGGTTAATAAAAGGAAATAAATCAACTGTGTTGTAGTGATCCTTTTGTCTTTCCCCCCTTCTCAGGCCACACCCACTTCCCTTTGTCCACCAAGCCGTCATATCGCTTAGCCCACTAGGGAACCTCCCCAATCATTTCCTTGTAACCATAGCTACTGTTGTTAGTTTATGCATTTCTCGTGATTATTTAGTTAGTAAATAAATGATTAAGACAACTGATGTATGGATGATTCATAGTAAAAGACTGGTTCGTGCAACAATTTACAATGTTTCGAATGAGACTAACGTAAGTAAAGAATAATTAATTAAAAGACTAATTGAACTTGTAATCTGAATATTTTCCTTGGTGCCTTGACTACCTAGTTAATTACATTACATATTAGTTTAATCACGTAATAATAATTACAGAGAATTGATATGATAAAATAACAGTCTTCACTTTGATGATGCCAAAGACACGACACTACCCATGGAAAAGGAACCAGGCCTTGAAGCCTTGTGTTCATCAGATCCTCAATGGATTTCTTAATGAAATAACGTCTCCATTAATAACGTCTCCAGCTGGAGCGGCTTGGTTGTAGTAGAGAGCGAATATCCAGACTGATCTACAGTTGCAGCTGTGTGTACTACATCACTAACATACTGCCATACTGCAACACTGGAAGAAACTGCAAGGCTGATTGGTCCAGCACCCGCTGGCCTGAATCCGAATGCAAACACTGCTTATTGTGTCTGAAAGACAGGCCTTTGCAGTGACAGTCTGTGAGTATGTCATTGGTCAGACAGGTCTAAGGCCCAGTACCTAAGTATAACAATCCGCTCCAGTGTAAGCTCCTGAGCTAGCTAACCTCCGCTCCAGTCCTGAGCTAGCTAACGCTCCGCTCCAGTCCTGAGCTAGCTAACGCTCCGCTCCAGTCCTGAGCTAGCTAACGCTCCGCTCAGTCCTGAGCTAGCTAACGCTCCGCGCAGTGGTAAGCTCCTGAGCTACTAACACACGCTCTGTGGTAAGCTCCTGAGCTAGCTCCTGAGCTAGCTAACACTCCGCCAGTCCTGAGCTAGCTAACACTCCGCTCGGTGGTAAGCTCCTGAGCTAGCTAAACACTCCGCTCCGCTGGTAAGCTCCTGAGCTAGCGAGCGCTAGGCATCAGCCTAATAGACCTCACGTGTTTGTCATCCCGCCATTTTCAGAGGCAGGACAGGCAGAATTTCCTTCCCAAATTACCTCACCTTATAAAGCTGCAGGACCCAACCACTCAGGTTCTGATTCAGTCAAACAGGAGGGTTGTTTTTGCCTTTTCTGATGAAGTGCGATACACATAATTAACAGAGACGGTGCTCTGGATGTGACGTTASGCAGGTTTGACAAACCAAACCAGAACACAACCCATCCCAGCCAGGGGCCCATTATTTATCACCATCTAAATGGCCTCCTGAACTGTGTAGCGACAGTGAGAGAGAGTGGAGGTTGTGTGTGTGTGGCAGAGGTTCATAAGATAAACACAACAGCGTGACAAGGAAATCAAACCCAGTGCCAGCGGTGTCAACTACTTCTCCTCCCCCTTACCTACTCAGACATTAAACCACATGCTAGACAGACTACGGCTTTATGCCACAGGCTCACCAACACCACACAGGCAAGCAGCCGCTCTACCTCCACGGTCGCATCCCAATACTCKCTCCTTCCTCCTGAAGTGTGCACTCGTACACTACTCCCCACACATGTAAAAGCATGGTGTAGGCATCAGCTAGACTACAGGGAGTTTCCAGATACCAGTCATTTCCTTTCAAATCAATTTAGGAAACTAGTCAACTCTACGGGAGAAAGGAGAGRTTATTGGAACAACGTACSTCTGGCCAAACAAATACCCCGTGTGCATCAGATCTGTGAGTGATGGATCCTGGTCAAAGGCCTTGTTTACAAACATATATCAYTTGATTACTAGGCATATTGCAATCAAATTATTGATATAGTGATTAATCATGAACAAATCATTTCATTCATAATTAATAGGCATTAATTACTAAGCCTATTTGGCTAAACGAAACAAATATGTAGTCCTAAATACTGTATATTGAAACTCCATGTGTAATATCAGTGAACTGGTTTAGGCCTCACAGTAAAGATGTGGAAATCCGATCCAATCTCTGAGAAACATGGCGTCAATACATGTGTGTATCCTAACCGATTAGCTATGTTCACTTCAGTTAACCATGCAAATAGGGGAGCCTAGATAAGCTTCAAAAAGCCTAGTAGGTCAAAAATGTATGAAGATTTTGACAGACATTGTGTTGTTTACCTGTGCTGTCTTGGTGGTGTAATTGAACTGTTCCATCTCTCAGAATCCGCACATCTCCAGGTCCTTCAATCCTTCTCGGCAAATCCCCRACTGAAGCGCTGGAGGTCTTGGAATTTATCCTCCGGTGTTTCTGAACCAAAGTTCTGCAACATTGGTAACAAACAGCCCATCCCTGCTCTTCATTGATCGGCTGGCTGTACAACGACAAGATYTCCTCCAAGGAAAGTGCCTCTGCTCCGTCGGCGATATCCATGTTCACGTCACCGGCGTTCAGATACTGATTAACGCCGAAATCTTGGAGCAGCGTTGGTGATATCAACATTCCGTCCTCGGTCCCCGGCCGTTTGTCCACCTTCACACCATTATTATATCCACGTAAATAATGGCAGTCTTCGACAGAAAAAAAAGATATATATAGGCGTAAAAAACGGGTATTGCTACAGAAACCATATAAACGTCCAACCGCGTTGTGATGTCCGTATTCCTCAACTGTCTCATCTACTGATTCCACGTACAGCAATTTATTATGGCGCCAACAGAGAGGAGGAGACGCGAGAGGATTTACTCTGCCCAAAATCTGTCCTCGTGAGATAAGCCTTTTTTGTATGGAGTGCTATTATAGTGTGTCGGATTACATGAGGCTTATTTTATCGAATATACGTTTCGTAATGTTTAGCCGGTTACAAATGTACTGATATAAGTGGAGACGTGTCATTCCGGCAACTTTGAGAAAAACGACTTACTTGTGCCTGTTGTTCACACGCATATCTGCCCTCTCATTGGCTAGAATGGTCCCACCTGATCTCACTTGCCTTCACTCATTGAGGACATGCATTTCCAWTGTTATGGCGGTCACYCGGCTATCTTCTCCAATATAATAGATAATCTTTACCGCCAATCATATGGTGCGTTTGTAAATTCAGTCTGGAGTGCCAGAGTGCGTTCTGGGTAGTTCGTAAATTCAGAGCCTTGTCAGTTATCCGTTCATAAATTCAGAGCCTTGTCAGTTGTCAGCTAATGATCATCTGTGGTTAAGTCATGCTCCCTGGTGAAGTATTTTGTATTATTTTATTTAGACTGGAGTAATTATATAATTTTGCCAAAACATCAATTTACTTTAGCTAGCCAACTTTAACCTGTTAGCTTGGCTGCCAGTGTGAGGTCAGAAGACTCGGATCAACCAGTGTGCTCTCTGAACGCTCCGAGAGGGAAACGCACTTGAATTCATGAACGGGACAACTGACAAGGCTCTGAATTTTGAAGGGACAACTGAAGGCTCTGAATTTTATGAACGGGACAACTGACAAGGCTCTGATTTATGAACGGGGCAACTGACAAGGCTCTGAATTTATGAACGACAACTGACAATGCTCTGATTTATGAACGGGACAACTGACAAGGCTCTGAATTTATGAACGGACACTGACGGCTCTGAATTTATGAACGGGACAACTGACAAGGCTCTGAATTTATGAACGGACAATGACATGCTCTGAATTATGAACGGAACTGACAAGGCTCTGAATTTATGAAGGCGGCAACTGACAAGGCTCTGAATTATATGAACGGACAACTGACAAGGCTCTGAATTTATGAACGGACAACTGACAGGCTCTGATTTATGAACGGACAACTGAAAGGCTCTGAATTTATGAACGACAAGGTCTGATTATGAACGGACACTGACAGGCTTGAATTTATGAACGGGACAACTGACAAGCGCTCTGAATTTATGAACGGACAACTGACAATGCTCTGAATTTATGAACGGACAACTGACAAGGCTCTGAATTTATGAACGGACAAGGCTCTGAATTTATGAACGAACTGACAAGCTCTGATTTATGAACGGAAACTGACAAGGCTCTGAATTTATGCGGGACAACTGACAAGGCTCTGAATTATGAACGGGAATGCAAGGCTTGAATTTATGAACTGACAAGGCTCTGAATTTATGAACTGACAACTGACAGGCTCTGAATTTATGAAGAAACCAATTAGAACGACAACTGAAAGGCTCTGAATTTATGAACTGACAACTGACAAGGCTGTAATTTATGAACTGACAGCTCTGAATTTATGAACTGACAAGGCTCTGAATTTATGAACTGACAAGGCTCTGAATTATGAACGGACAACTGACAAGGCTCTGAATTTATGAACTGACAAGCTCTGAATATGAACGGACAACTGACAAGGCTCTGAATTTATGAACGACAACTGACAAGCTCTGAATTTATGAACGGACAACTGACAAGGCTCTGAATTTATGAACGGGACAACTGACAAGGCTCGGATTCTGAACTGACAAGGCTCTGAATTTATGAACTGCAACTGACAAGGCTCTGAATTTATGAACGGAACTGACAAGGCTCTGAATTTATGAACGGATAACTGACAAGCTCTGAATTTATGAACGGACAACTGACAAGGCTCTGAATTTATGAACTGCACAAGGCTCTGAATTTATGAACT
>NW_019947059.1:0-10612 GCF_002910315.2 Salvelinus sp. IW2-2015 | reverse complement strand
CTTGTGGCGCTTTTCACTGAAAGCCACATGTCAATCAGCTAGACCTATTGACACTAACCAAATCGCGGCTTCCCAAACACACTGGTGATATGAAACAATCCACAGCAAAACATTTGTAAAGAAGCTAATGATCATCTGTGGTTAAGTCATGCTCCCTGGTGAAGTATTTTGTATTATTTTATTTATGTAACGGATGTGAAATGGCTAGCTACTGTTAGCGATAGTGCACGCCGCTAATAGTGTTTCAATCGGTGACGTCACTCGCTCTGAGACCTAGAAGTAGTGTCTCCTTTGCTCTGCAAGGGCCGTGCCTTTGTGGAGCGAATGCGGTAACGATGCTTCGTGGGCGACCGTTGTTGATGTGTGCAGAGGGTCCCTGGTTCGCGCCCGTGTCGGTCGGCGAGGGACGTAACAAACCGTGGTCACCAACCGGTCGATCTCCAAGGCATTCCTAGTTGATCACCAAACATTTCTGTAAATGTAGACATTGTCCTTCGCCTGTCAGGCACCATTTTCACCCGGTTCTGTTAATGAAGGTTAGGGYGGATATTTGGCAGGCGGCAGGGTTGCGGGGTCTATCAAACATTTCTAGAACAATGACCTCTGAAAACCCGCCCAAAAGGCTTTAAAACTACCCCAAATGGGTTTTTTTTCGCAGCAAGAGAGAAGTTGCCACATTTATTAATGAAAGCCTTTTTCCATAACGTTATCGAGCGAATTAAGAAAGAATATCTACGTCCTTTTTAACGACTACAAACCATTATAAAAAATGGCCTATTTGCGAGATAGACTTGTTATTTCAATGGGCTTAGACTACTGACAAAATYCTGGGTTTATAATTGCAATTCAACTTTGCCATGGTTTGCTGAACTAGATGCAGGTAGCCTGAAAGGACTACATCACATTTCAGGGAAAAGTCCACAGTGAAACTGATGTTGAATTGCAGGAATGATACATTGTGATAGAGCTGTGGCCTTGATCACAATAATAACACCAGGACACAACAACAAACTGAGTATATAGTATTTGTTGAATCAGTTTTGCCAGCTCCAGCTCAATTGGCACAAATTGATTTGCAATGACTCCAGTGATATAATTTCAGCATATTTATTGTACTGTATCAAATGGTAGGCTACATTAGCTACAATATATATTATAAATTAGATAGCTTAATTGATGGCCAACAGATGAAAAATGTAGCCAATCAATTCTCCACATTTAATGTAATTTTTTATTGTCGACTTTTTCCCCATAACAGAAGCATGTGAGGGGGTTCCATAACTTCCATTTTCAAATTCCCCACTCACGCAGCGCTCGGAGGACCCAAAACTGAGCGCATGATTAAAACCCTTGCCCTTTGCCGTTATCCTAACAAAAGTCAACATTAGAACCTGTGCATATATCTAAGGAGCTCTCGTGCTCCTAAAGTCCCTTTCGCAAGCTTTGTCGCCGTAATATCAGTTCTGGGTGTTACTGTGTTTTATGGGAGAAGGGTGTTTCCATAATGACCCATTTCAGTTGCCTACYTACAATGGGTAAAGAGTTGTCATGACGTGCGTGCATGCTGCTCTGTCTCCGTGACTCAGTTGCCATGGCGGCCGTGGTGCAATCCAGAAGTACCCCAAAAAACCTGCCACCTTCGACCAATACATTTTCACCTGCGACATCGTTTTCAAAGTAGCCCAATTTGGCAGTGTGGTGGAAATTCTAACCAAAAGGAAGAGAGAGACTGTAGATTCCTCAAACAGCAAGTTTATTGTAAGATTTGCAAAAAATAGAGCAATCAACAATCCCTCAATAGTGCAGTGTTAAAAGCCCAACGAACAGAGTTGGCTCTCCGCTTTTATAGAAAGTACAACCTTTTTGTCTTCGTGGCAGTTTAGTAGGTGTGTGGAAACAGAGGCGGAAACATAGTGTGTACAAGGCGATTGGTTTGTCTGTGCAGATTAAGATAACACGAGGGCTCAACCGTCTAACTGCATTCATCACAGCTCACACAGTAATGTTCTCCGTTCTGCAAGTTTCTATACAGCTGACTTCCTGCAGATAGTAAAAACATGCAATGTATCACATGCTGCGGTCGCACCCAAACGGATCTTAGCTATACGCACAGTCTTATGACTACGTCACACAAAGACAAGTTTGTATCAGGTTAGAAAAAAAAGACATATAACAAGAGACAATTCTCTAAGGAGTAAAACATGGGATAGCATGACTGATTTTGTCATTTTCCCGCCACAATTCCTCCCTTTTGAGACCAAGTCTCAACCTAATGGTAAAATGACTAACAAGCATTTTCATCAAACAAGCACTAATCTGGGTTGGAAAGAGGGAAAATGAAATACAATTGTAAATTACCTTTGTTGTCATTGAGTTTCAAACCTTCACATAGTGTAATTCATTCTCAGAAGAGGGAAAGGAACATATGAATTTTTAACATCAGTACATTCTTTATCACCACACACAAGGCAATCACTTYGTTGACACTGTCCACATTGCCACGGGTCACCATGACGGTAGGCCTTTAACTCTACCTTGGGAGCACCATTTACAGAACCACCGCCATGAGCATGACCTATGGACCATTAATTCTGTGTTTTCGGTGTTGTGGATTATCATCTTCATCAGACATGTAATCAGGAAATTAAAAAAATAACTAAGCCATAAATAAACCAATTAAATGTTGTAGCCCCCCCCCCAACACCAAACAATGACTGAACCCATCCAAACGGATTCCAATCGTTGTCTGGTTGGTGTTCGTTTGCGAGATCACCGCTGAGCTCTTTCAGATGCTCCACTCCAATAGTCAAGTTACCCTCACCCTGGGGTATGAATGTACAGCAATGGTCACCTATCATTTGGCGCCCTCTGCAGGAGATGTGATGCTACTACTACTACAGCCAACTTCCCTTCCGGTGAGGTGGCCTCCTGTTTACAGGGATCTGTGGTTATTCTTTCAAGCATTGTACCTTCTTTGACAAACCCCTCACTGAAAGTTGACAATACTGTCTGAAATGTGCAACACTATCTCTGCAACTAACACCATTATGCAAACATTATGTCTCAAACATATGCCCCGTATGTACTTAGCCTCCGGCTACAAATACATTTGCACATAAAWCCTTCCATCTACACATAACACGTTAGTCACTACTGCTAGTCCACTTATATGGTAATAAACATACTAAAACAKGCTCAAGTTAATTGTACTGTATCATCCAGAAAGCCATATGTATTGATGTGCTTTAACATTAGAATTCATGGTAAACATGGTAAAACAAAACCCTTACTATCAATGTCATACAACCCAAATTTAGAATGAGATAGTCTTCAGTGCTCCACAGTTGAGTCGTCAACAATACATCAAATTCAGACTCATTAGCACACACACCCGACACAGTTTAGATGTACACATATCAATCAGGGGATCATTATGACAGGATCTATACTACTATATCTACAAGTATTAACCTTTCTCAATCCACAGACCCTGTGCTTTCGTGTCTTGCCTGCTTGACCTGTTTGCCTGTTGTCCCTGTAGTGACCTGTTATGTCCTTTCCTTGCCGTCTTTCCTGTCTAACCTGTTGGCAGTTGGCATAGTTTATGACGATCGGGTATCTCATGATTTATTTAATCTACATAGCTTCCGTGTGTGGGACTTTCAATTTCACGGATTCAGCCGATAAAGCAGCTTGGGGCACCTAAATCAATTTTATCCTTCACCCTTTATATCTATTAACCAGGTAGGCTAGTGAGACAAGTTCTCATTTACAACTGGACTGCAAGATTAAAGCAAAATAGCACGTTCCGACAACACTGAACCGACTTAAACATGGAGTAAACCATTCTAAGCTGACAGCCCTCCGTCCTGGGCCTTGTTCTTCTGGCGGTTTCTTCGTATGTTATAGCTTCAGATAGTGATTATCAGTTTCGTCCACCCATCGCACATGGGTCAAAGTGAGATGGCCCTTATAATGTCATGTTCACCTGATCGCACTGTCCTTACAGTCATATGCGCCGCTGTCCTTTACAGTCGTTATGTCTCCCGTCTTGTTCCTTCACAGTCCATTATGTCGTACCGCTCTCTTTTACAGTGGTTGTCTCCGCTGTCTTTTACGATCCGTGTATGTCTGCCGCTGTACCTTTAACCGTGTCATTATGTCTCCGCTGGCTTTACAGGTCCATCTTATGTCCTCCAGCTGTACCTTTGACCCGTTTATGTTCCGCTGTCCTTTAACCAGTCGTATGTCTCCTGATCCTATACGCTTATGTCTCCGCGGTCCTTACAGTCCATTATGTCTCGCTGTCCTTTAACAGTCACATTGTCTCACGCCGTCCTTATACAGTCATTATGCTTTTTGTCCATCTGTCCTACCAGCGCGCAATGAGAAGCTTTGACTGTCTCCTCCATGCTCCGCCCGATGGCATCAGATGGTCACACTACCTGACAGAAAGGAATGAGGGCAGTCTGACTGGGTCTCTCCTGCTCACCCTTGGGAGGTGTGGACTGATGTCACACTCTCTTCCCTGAGAAGAACAGAATGGAGGCGTTGGATGGTCTCTGCTCCAATGCCTGCACTCCACGGGACTGATGTCGCTCCTGAGGAAAGGAAATAGAGAGAGCCGCGTCTGGATGGGTCTCTCCATGCTCCACTGCATGTGGAGATAGTACGCACTCGTGACGAACAAGAGGAATGGAGCAGCTCTGGACTGGGGTCTCTCTCCAATGGCTCACTTGCACATGGGACTGGATGTCAGCACCTACCTGAGAGACAAGTGAGAGGCAGTCTTGACTGCAGGTCCTCGTCTCCATGCTCACTGCACCATGGATGATGATCGCACTGCTGAGAGAAAAGGAAGTTCGAGAGCATCTGCGACTGGGTTCTCTTCATGCTCATGACATGGACTGTTTTTCGCAATCCTGAGACGAGAAAAGGCAGTTGATAGAGACTCGACTGGATGCTGTGTCAGGGGGCTCACGAGTAAGAAGTGCGTGAGGACAGAGGCCGTTAGTGACTCCAGTTTTGTACTTCAGAACCGGGCTGGGGGGTGGAAATTCCACCACTGTTTTTTGTCGATTTATCCTTATGATCAAGATACCATCTTGTGCTGCAAGTGGAGGCTGGGGCTAGGAACATTTAGGAGGATTGAGCCTCCACCGGTATTAGGCACGGACACACAAGCACGCACAAGTCGTGTTATAAACAATCTAAGACTAATTATGCTAAACCTAAGCATTTCAATAAAGATTGACATTTATGTACATCATTATGGGACTGGGATGAGAGGGCTACTTACACAGTTGGGAAGGAGGAATCCAAAGTTATGTGATTCTTGACTGAGGTATGAGGTCTGAGTTAAGAGGGGTTCAGAAGGCTTGACCAGATGCAGGACAAGGACTTCTATGGGAAGACAAAAAAACTATAACACAAGACACTACACAGTGATTTCATGTCATTGTTAAAGGTTATAAGGGTCTATGATTAGGGACCGGTTTCACTAATCAGGTCGATGTTTTAATAAAAAAACGGAAATCTTAGGCCCGTGCGGGGGGGGGGGTGAAAACCTGTCAAACCGCCAATTACCGATATATTGTCATATAGATGATATTAGACTAGACTACCGGAGGAAGGGTTTCTACTACCCAGACACAGAACGTCTGACTAGGACAAAGACTCACAGGGTGGAGGCTGATTTATTTAGGACTAGATAGAGGGCGTTTTCTCTAACCCACGACCAGCAGACGTGATTGAACATAGGAACTAACAAGGCTGCAGCTTGAACCTATTCTTAGACTAAGTCAGGAGGGGGTTCCTCTACCCAGCACAGAGACAGCTGATAGGACAATAGAATCACAGGCTGAGCTTGATTTATTTAGACATAGATCAGGAAGGGGGTTCTCCCTCTACCAGACACAAGACAAGCTGATAGGACCAAACATACAGCGGATGAGCTTGATTTATTTAGACATAGATCAGGAAGGGGTTTCCTCTTACCAGACCAGAGACAGCTGAATAGACAATAGAACATCCAGGGCCTGAGACTTGTTTATTTGAATTAGATCGGAGGGCGGTCCTTACCCAGACACAGGACAGCTAGATAGACAATATAACTCACAGGCTGTGCTTTATGACTGTACTGCTCATGCAGGCCGATGAAACTGTAGGCCTTATTAACATCTGTTGTCACATATAGGTTTATTGATTTAATTCCGGGTTAATACTTTGGATTGAAACCGGCGCCTGAGCAGCCCCATTTTTATATTAACCAAATTTGACACACACAATGACAATAAATACAATTAACGTTACGTAATTAGTTAGCCTGGCAATGGAGGTGCAATTAGGATGGATGCAAGGTGCACTTGTTAGTAGCTACAGTGATCAGCCTGAAAATGGTTCAGCTTTTATCCACGACAGCAGTCAGATCTCCTAATGTTTAGGTGCAGCCTAGGCTGCCGCTGCAACGTTATGTTCATCTGTTTTAACTTGTGTCTAGTCGGAGTTGATTATGTGTTATCACTTTGCTAAATAACGCTAACCTCTCTCTTTAATGCTAACTTTCTAATAAGATGATGCGAATGGATAGCTAATCAAATCATTCCTGAATTTGATTTCGACTCCCAGGGAAGACAGAGTCTATTTAAACTTCTATTTCAGGAGTACACGCAATCCGGTAACGAGTGACCGCTGCAAGTCTTGTAGTGCCCTTGTTAGAGGAACTTTCCTTCTCGTCGAGTCCATCTAAAAGCCCGTTCCTTCAGGCCCAAAATGATGGCTTTCTTTTTCGTATAAGCACGCTAGTGTTCTATCCTGTTTCATTTCGTACTTTATCTCGTTGTCGTTGCGTAAGTTTGAAATACGCAGACCTTGTCATGCATCGAGGCCGGGACTTTCTCCTGAGCTGAAAACTCTAGATTGCTCTTGTTATAGTGCTCCCTGTTTGTTCTGTTTTGCACGTTTAGTGAAAACCGAATCGATGTTCTTCAGGTCACCATGTACCCCCCTTATCGCAAAACTCGATGTTCCAAAAAGCATGGCAAGGCCAGCACATCAGAGCGGACTTGAGACAGGCTCCCAAGTTAACAGCTACTCATTTGGATTAAGCCAGGTGGTGTTGATGAAAAGCTCCTGTACCAGCTATACTTTATATACCAGTTGGTATTGTGAAAGGCTCCTGTTCAAAGTATACTTTTGCATACCAGGTGTATTGAACGCTGATGAAAGGGTTTCCCTTGTTACACCGCTTCTTTGCGATACCAGTGGTATTGATGACGGCTCATGTTAACCAGCATACTTTTGATACCAGGCGGCTTTGATGACAGGTCCCTGTTAACCAGCTATACTTTTGACTACACGGTGTAATTGAACCCTGATGACAGGCCCTGTTAACGCTATTTATTTTGATACCAGGTTGTATTGTGAAGGCTCCTGTTAACAAGCGCTATACTTATTGATACCGTGGTGTTGGAATGAGGTCTAGGTAAAACCAGCTATATTATATACGTTTGGTATTGATGAAGTCCTGTTACAGTATACTTTTGTTTACACGGGGTATTGAGCAGCCTGATGAGAAGGCTCCAGTAACCAAGCTATCAGCTTTTGATACCATGGTATTGTATGACAGGCTCCTGTTAACAGCCTATAACTTTTGATACAGGGCGGCTTGGTGAACAGGTCCTTTAAACCAGCTATACCTTCTTGTCAGGTGGTAATGATGAACACACCTATGACAGGGCTCCCTGTTAACCAGCATATACTTTGGATACCGGTGGTATTGTGCAGGCTCCTGTTACAGCTTGATCTTTTTGATACCAGGGGGTATTGATGGTTCACTGTTAACAGCTTCACACTTTTGCTACTCAGGCGGCCTATTGATGACAGGTCCCTGTTAACAAGCTATACAGGTAGGTAATTGATCGAGAAGGCTCCCGCTTCCCCTCGTTATTGGTATACAGTTGTAAGTTTGAACGCACCCACCTTTTCGTCCAACTTCATGAAACTGATTCAGGCAGGTGGCTCGACCCCTTCGTTTTAATTAGCCATTCACGTGTACCCCAGGAATGAAAGGGAGTCTTCAAGCAACAAAGTTCACAAAATTTGCTACAAGTGTTGCGGCGAAACGACCAGCTCGAGCTGGTTAGCTACTGGCTAACTGAATGTTAGCAGAGTTGTAACGTTCTGACCTTAGTTCGTTGTTCTTTCTTTTGTTTAGTTGGTCAGACGGCGTGGAAGGTTGGGTGGGTTGTCTGTTAGTTTGTCGGAGGGATATCCTGTGTCCAATCGCGCAACTAGCCTCCAGTGGCGGACCGGGCGCAGTGACCGCTGACACGTATTGCACAAGTGTATGGTGTTTCCCCCGACCAACTTGTGGCTGGCTTCCGGGTTGTGGCGGCATTGTGTACAAGAGAACCAGTGCGGCTTGGACTGGGTTGTGTTTCGGAGGCGCCGGCTCGTGGACCTTCCGTCCTGCTCCCGCAGTCGTACGCGAGTTGAGCGATGAACAGACTGTAAATACCAATTGGATAACCACTGAAATTGGGAGAGAAAAGGGGGAAAAAAGTTGTAGACAAAGACTTGACTAAATAACAAATATCACAATAAATAAAAGTAACAATAAATACAAACGAGGCATATACAGGGGACACCGGGTAGTGCGTGGGGCTGAGTAGTAGTCTGAGGTTATCTGGCGTAACGAGGTTAGTAATCAGAATCTATATACAGGAGGTACAGGTATAGTAATGAGATATTTACAGGGGGGTAAGTTAGTAACGATGCTAAATACAGGGTACGGTTAGTTAAATGTTATGCGCACTGGGTATGGCCAAACTGACATCGGGCATTGCCGTAAGTGCGTACGAGGGGTAGTGCGTAGCCCGAATATACTTGGGCCAAGTTCTGACATCCAGGACTATATTACTAGGCTTGTCTAGAGAGGCACCAAACATGTCACAAGACTCAGTTCCCAAGTCATAGACAGCTTCTCTCTGCTACCACACAGCAAGCGACAACCCACCAGGATCCGGCGCCCAGTCTAGAACAACAGATCTAACACGCTTCTCCCCCCAAAGCCATTGACTCCTCTAACAGCTGTCTACCCCCAACGCCATAGGATCCTTAACAGCTCTATACCCCCAAGCCATTAGACTATCCTTAAACAGCATTCCATGAACCCAAAGCCTGGACTGCTGCAACCAGTTCATTCAAAATGGCATCGGGGGACTATTTACATTGACCCCCCCCGCGCTCTCTTTTACGCTGGTTACTCTTGGTATTAGTCTATGCTCCGTCCCTTTAACATATACCTACATGTAATGTTCTCTCAATTACGTCGCTTACCCAGGTGGCCCCCGCACATTGACTCGTGGCACTGGTATAGCTTAGTAGGTAAGTTAGCAAGGAAGAGAGGGTCTCATCAGATGCTGGTATGCAGCAACAGAATTATCGTGTCTATGAAACATGCTGAATTAATTTGGGTGATAAAACATAGGTTGATGAAGTGTAGTGTTTAGTTCCCCAGTACAGTACATGGTGAATTGAGTCGTCTGATCGTTCACCCAGTTTACCGGTACATGTGATGGAGTGACGTGCTGGTTGTTCCCATACAGTACTCGGTGATGAGTGTCTGTTATTCCCCAGTACAGTACATTGGTGATGAGCTGTCTGTTGTCCCCAGTTGTCACACACCTGCCTTAGTTTATCTTGTTTTCATGATTATTTAAGTTTAGGAGTTAGGGCTGTGACATGGGCATATGTTTGTGTTTTTGTTTGTCTTGGGTGGTTGTAGTGCTAGCGAGGGATTTGTTAGGGTTATGGTTATGTGTTGAGTGAATGTTTCTAGGGAAAGCTGTATGTTGAAGTGAAATTGTGTCTGTATGTCTATGGTCTGCCTGAGTGTTCTCAATAGAGACAGTGTTTTTCATTTTGTTCTCTGATTGGAGCCATATTTAAGGCCGGCAATAGGCCTCTGTATTATCTGTGCGTTATTGTTCTTTATGTGTGTGTTTGATGGAGCACTTATTTTATGGTTATAGCTTAAACGGTCGATCGGGAAGTATGTTTTTTGTTAGTTTGTGATATAGTTGTTCGTTTCTTGGTTTTTCTCTCTTCTTTAATAAAGAAGATGGTTTTTGCACACGCTGGCCTTGGTATCCATTCTTCTCTCCAAGAAGCGTCGTGACAGATTACCCAATCAACAAGGTCAAGCAGCGTGAATCGTCGGCAACAGGAGGCAGGAACAAAAGTTCATGACATGGAGGAAGATTTTGCGATGGAAGGGGACCTTTGGCACACCGGAGAAATATCGCCTCCCTCGGTGAAAGAGCTTGGAGGGCAAGCTAAGCCGAGAAGGAAGGCGGAGTGGAGATGGAGAAAGACAGCACGATAACGGCAAGACTTGGAAAGCCGTCTGACAAGCTAGAATACCCAATTAACTAGTATTCTTATGCCGGCGTGTGGCTGCTGGACTCAGGTTTTAAGAACCAACATTTTTATCTGAAAACCAATTAGAGACAATGCTGGGTTCGGTTTATTAGTGCAGGTCTAACAGAGGGGATGGTAGTGTGAGAACTTTAAGGCAAGTCTCAACCATTTCCTACATTTACTCCAGGCT
>NW_019947058.1:19321-44626 GCF_002910315.2 Salvelinus sp. IW2-2015 | reverse complement strand
GGGTGGGGTGGTTGTTATGGAGGGTGGGGTGGTTGTTATAGAAGGTGGGGTGGTTGTTATGGAGGGTGGGGTGGTTGTTATGGAGAGGGGGTGGTTGTTATGGAAGGTGGGTGGTTGTTATGGAGGGTGGGGTGGTTTGTTATGGAGGGTGGGTTGTTGTTATGGAGGGTGGGGTGGTTGTTATGGTAGGGTGGGGTGGTTGTTATAGAGGTTGGGATGGTTGTTATGGAAGGTGGGGTGGTTGTTATGGAAGGTGGGGGGGTTGTTATAGAGAGGGCGGGGTGGTTTTTATGGAAGGGGGTGGTTGTTATGGAAGGTGGGGTGGTTGTTATGGAAGGTGGGGTGGTTGTTATGGAAGGTGGGTGGTAGTTGTTATAGAGGTGGGATGGTTGTTATGAAGGTGGGGTGGTTGTTATGGAAGGTGGGTGTTGTTATGGAAGGTGGGGTGGTTGTTATAGAGGGTGGGATAGTTGTTTTGGAAGTGGGGTGGTTATGATGGAAGGTGGGGTGGTTGTTATGGAAGGTGGGTGGTTGTTATAGAAGGTGGGGTGGTTGTTATGGAGGGTGGGTGGTTGTTATGGAAGGTGGGTGGTTGTTATAGAGGTTGGGATAGTTGTTTTGGAAGTTGGGGTGGTTGTTATGGAGGGTGGGGTGGTTGTTATGGAAGGTGGGTGGTTGTTATGAGGTTGGGATGGTTGTTATGGAAGGTGGGTGGTTGTTATGGAAGGTGGGTGGTTATGATGGAAGTTGGGGTGGTTGTTATAGAGGTTGGGATGGTTGTTATGGAAGGTGGGGTGATTGTTATAGAGGTTGGGATGGTTGTTATGGAAGGTGGGGTGGTTGTGATGGAAGGTGGGGTGGTTGTGATGGAAGGTGGGATGGTTGTTATGGAAGGGTGGGATGGTTGTTATAGAGGTTGGGATGGATAGAGGTTGGGATGGTTGTTATAGAGGGTGGGGTTGTTGTTTGTGGAAGAGAGAGAGAGACTTTAACCAGAGGTTGTGTGTTGTGGGAGAGGAGAGAGAGACTTTAACCAGAGGTTGTGTGTTGTGGTAGAGAGAGAGACTTTACCAGAGGTTTGTGTGTTGTGGAAGAGAGAGAGAGACTTTAACCAGAGGTTGTGTGTTGTGGAAGAGAGAGAGACTTTAACCAGAGGTTGTGTGTTGTGGGAGAGAGAGAGTCTTTAACCAGAGTTGTGTGTTGTGGTAGAGAGAGAGAGACTTTAACCAGAGGTTGTGTGTTGTGGAAGAGAGAGAGAGACTTTAACCAGAGGTTGTGTGTTGTGGTAGAGATAGAGACTTTAACCAGAGGTTGTGGGTTGTGGTAGAGAGAGAGAGACTTTTAACCAGAAGGTTGTGTGTTGTGTAAGAGAGAGAGACTTTAACCAGAGGTTGTGTGTTGTGGTAGAGAGAGAGACTTTTAACCAGAGGTTGTGTGTTGTGGGAGAGAGAGAGGCTTTAACCAGAGGTTGTGTGTTGTGGGAGAGAGAGAGACTTTAACCAGAGGTTGTGTGTTTGTGAAAGAGAGAGAGACTAACCAGAGGTTGTGTGTTGTGGTAGAGAGAGAGGCTTTAACCAGAGGTTGTGTGTTGTGGGAAGAGAGAAACTTTAACCAGAGGTTGTGTGGTTGTGGTAGAGAGAGAGACTTTAACCAGAGGCTGTGTGTTGTGGAAGAGAGAGAGACTTTAACCAGAGGTTGTGTGTAAGTGTAAGAGAGAGAGAGACTTTAACCAGAGGCTGTGTGTTGTGTGGGGGTTATTGGATTGTGTCTTCTGGCTCTATCTGGCTGTTGGAGAACACACACTACGACCATAAACTCCTTCAGGATGAATCTCTTGAAAAGGCCACTGTAACATATAGACAGTGTCCACATGCACCTACTCCCTACATCAGTGGCACTACTTTTGACCAGAGCCTATGGGCCTTGGTGAAAAAGAAGTGCACTGTAAAGGTAACAGGGTTCTACTTGGGATGGAGATGTTGGATGCTCCCTCTGGCTATTGGAGAATGAAAGCAGGACCTCTAGTCAGTTTAAGAAGAGATCTCTGGAAGAGGCCTCAGAGGCTGTATTGGCTGTGTCTCTATACAGTATGCATACTACACTGCAGCTACGTAGACACTAATTATAACCTCTGTTTCATGTAGAATGGCCTTGGAATGCCTTCCAACAGTTCTTCTTCTCTGGTTGTACGCTCCAGCAGAGTTGTTGACTCCTTCGTTCACTAACCCCCATGCTGTCTCCTGCTAATTTTCTCTCTCTCCCTCTCCTCTCTTCCCTCTCCCGCCCACTCCCCTCTCCTCTCTCTCTCTCTCTTTCACCCACCTCTTCTCCTCCTCCCTCTCCACCTCCATCTCCATCTCCTCCCCTCTCCCCTCTCTCCTCTCTCCCCCACCACTCCCTCTCCTCTCTTTCCCACCACCTCTTCTCCCTCATGCCCACTCTCCCCCTCCACCTCCAATCTCCTCCCTCTCCTCTCTCTCTCTCTTTCCCCCACCTCTTCTCCCTCATCCACTCTTCCCCCTCCATCTCCATCTCCTCCCCTCGTCCTCTCCCTCTCTTTTCCCCCACTCTTTCCTCCTCCCACTTACTCTCCCCTCATCTCATCTCGCTCCCCTCTCCTCTCTTCCTACTCTTTCCCCATCTTCTCCTCCTCCCACTCTCCCCCCTCCATCTCCTCCCTCTCCTCTTCTCCTCTCTTTCCTCCACCTCTTCTCGCCTCCTCCACTCTCCCCCCCAATCTCCTCCCCTCTCCTCTCTCTCCTCTTTCCCCCCCTCTCTTCTCCCCTCCTCCCACCTCCCCTCCTCATCTCTCCTCCCCTCTCACTCTCTCTCTCTCTTCCCCCTCCTCTTCTCCCTCCTCCTCTCTCCCCCTCCACTCTCCCTTCCTCTCCTCTCTCGTCTCCCTTCCTCCCCTCCTCCATTCTCTGTGTGGGGAGAACAGGGAGAAACAGGGTTAAACGGGGAGAAAACCAGCTCTCTAATAAAGAATTGAGCAGGGTAAGGTGAACCTAGCATGCTCTGCGCATATCAGGCTGCCCAAATAGATCTCGAGCAAATGAAAAGCGAGCAGCTTTGGAAAAATTAAAAAGTGATAAAATAATACAGCCTCGTGTGACACGGCCCAGGGGAGAACATCAAGGGACTCCAAATGCCTGCATAGCCTCTCTATCAACGGTTCAGGATAAGACCCAGATGCAGACCGAAGTTCCAATCAACAGAATGTTTAATTGACAAAACGAGGGGCAGACAAACGACAACAGGTCAGGACAGGCAGAGGTCTAGTGATCAGCAGGGCAGAGTCAGTAAGGTACAGGAAGGGCAGGCAGGCTCAGGGCAGGCAGACGTCAGTAATCCCAGGACAGTGTCCACAAGGTACAGAACGGCAGGCCAGGCTAGGGCAGGCAGAGGTCAGTGATCCAGGGCAGATCGTAAGGTACAGAACGCAGGCATGCTCAGGGCTCAGCAGAACGTCAGTAATTCCCAGGAGGACAGTGTCACAAGGTACAGAACGGCAGGCAGGCCTCAGGGCAAGGCAGAGGTCAGTAAATCCAGGACAGTGTCAACAAGGTAACAGAAACGGCAAGGCTAGGCTCAGGGTCAGGGCAGGCAGAGGTCAGTTAATCCAGGGCAGAGTCAGAAAGGTACAGAACGGCAGGCAGCAGGCTGCCAGGTAGGTCAAGGACAGGAGAGGTCAGTGATCCAGGGCAAAGTCAGTAAAGGACACGAACGGCAAAGGCTCAGGGTCAGGTCATGAGGTCAGGGTTCCAGGGTCAGGTCAGGGTCAGGGCAAGGCAGAATGCTCAAAAAAACTAGAACAGGAGAGACTGGGAGAGAACACGAGTACGGGAAAAAAACACACTGGTAGGGTCTTGACGAGACAAGAATGAACTGGCAACAAGACCAAACAGAGAACACAGGTATAAATACACAGGGGATATGGGAAAAATGAGTGACCCTGGAGGTTGTGGAGACAAGCACAGATGGGTGTGACACTCTCTCTACATACAGTTTGACACATGACAGATGTTGGGCGCTCCTGAGCGCGCAGCGGTCTAAGGCACTGCATCTCAGTGCTAGACAATGTCAATGAACACCTGGTTTGAATCCAGCTGTACATACTGGCCGTGATTGGGAGTGCCCATAGGGCGGCGCAGCAAATTGGCCCAGGCGTCGTCCGGGTTTGGCCCGGTGGTTGGCCGACATTGTACTAGTAATATTTTTTTGTTCTTACTGACTTGCCTAGTTAAAATAAAGGTCCAATTTAAACCATAAAATACATTTACCGAGTCACCTACAGTGCAGTACCAAGGACGTTCAAGTACAAAGAACCATGCTCACCTCTCACGCATTACAAATAACATAGGGGTTAGCATTTTGGGGGGAGGTCATGATATTTGTGTGTCTCTCAATTAATTCAGGATTATCCGTAATTCATGGTAACCGTCATTAGAAGTGTTTAAGCAGAACGTTTTCTATTCATTTACAATAAAGTGATCCAAAATTACACAATAATTATTTCCATTAATTTCTAATTGGGGGCACCAAATAATCTGAAACACAACCAAAACAACAGCAAATACAACCAACAAGTCTGTAGAGCTCAAGCTTGATGTAGTCACTGTGTGCTATGGATATGGACTAAATACTACACTTGTGATAACTTTAATCACATATTTATGAATTTGTCCAATAACTTTGTGGTCCCTAAATGGAAGGGACTCACTGTATGTACAAGAAAGTGCTGTAATTTGTAAACGGTACAAGCCTGATATTGATGAGAAAATATCATCAAAACTAAAGCTGACAGTCTGCACTTTAACCTCATGTCAATTTCACACATTTCAGTGTACAGCCAAAACAACAAACATCACTGTCCCATATTTTGGGAACTCCATGCTGGAACTAAAACTATGAGTCTTATAACTAAACTATGACTAACTATGGAGTCTTATACTATCTAGAGTCTATAGACTTAACTATGGTCTATAACTAACTATGAGTCTATAACGTAACTATGGTTCTAGAACTATGAGTCTATAACTAACTAGAACTAACTAGTGAGTCTATAACTAACTATGAACTAACTATGAGTCTATAACTAACTTATGAACTAACTATGAATTCTATAACTTAACTATGAATAACTAAGGGTGATTTCTATAAACTAACATATGAGTTAATAACTACTATGAACTAACTATGATCTATAACTAACTATGAGTCTATAACTAACTATGAACTAACTATGAGTCCTATACTAACTATGAGTCCCTATAAAACTAACTATGAGTATATAACTAACTATGAACTAACTATGAGTCTATAACTAACTATTGAGTCTATACTAAACTAATGAGTCTATAACTAAACTATGAGTCTATAACGAACTATGAGTCTATAAACTAACTATGAGTCTATAACTAGACTATGAGTGTATAACTCCTCTATGGAGTCTATAACTTCTATTGAGTCCTATAACTAACTATGAGTCTATAAACTACTATGAGTCTATAAATAACTATGAAGTCTATACTACTATGAGTATATAACTAATACGATGAGTCTATAAATAACTTAATGAACTAAACTATGAGTCTATACTAACTATGAGTCTTATATCTGATGAGTCTATAACTCAAACTATGAACTAACTATGAGTCCTTATAACTAACTATGAACTAACTATGAGTCTATAACTATGAGTCTATAACTCCTCTATGAGTCTATAACTAACTATGAACTAACTATGAGTGTATAACTAACTATGAGTCTAGAACTATTATGAGTCTATAACTCACTTATGAACTAACTATGAGTCCTATAACTAACTATGTAACTAACTATGAGTCCTATAACTTAACTAGGAATCTTTAACTACTATGAACTAACTTATGAGTCTATAATATGAGTCCCCTAATTAACTAACTAATGAACTAACTAATGATTCTATAACTAACTATGAGTCTATAACTCAACTATGAACTAACTATTGAAGTCTAACTATACTAACTGGATGAACTAACTATGAGTCTAATAACTACTTATCTATAACTACTATGAACTAACTATGAGTCTATAACTAACTATGAGTCTATTAACTAACTATGAGTCCTATAACTAACTATGAGTCTATAACTAACTATATGAGTCTATAACTAACTATGACTCTTATAACTAACTATGAATGTATAACTCTCTATGAGTCTATAACTCTCTATGATCTATAACTAACTGTGAGTCTATAAACTACTATGAGTCTAATCATAACTAACTAATGAGTCTATAACTAACGATGAGTTCTATAAACTAACGATGAGTCCTATAACTAACTATGAACTACTATGAGTCCTATAACTAACTATGAGTCTATAACTATCTTGAGTCTATAAACTAACTATGAACTAACTATGAGTATATAACTACTTATGAACTAAACTATGAGTCTCATAACTATGAGTCTATAAAACTATCTATGAGTCTATAACTAACTATGAACTAACTATGAGTGTATAACTAATATGAGTCTATATACTATCTAATGAGTCTTATAACTACTACATGAGTCTATTAACTAACTATACTAACTATGAGTATAAATATGAGTCTATAACTAACTAGGAATCTATAACTAACTATGAAACTAACTCACTGAGTCTATAACTATGACGTCTAATAACTATCTATGAGTCTAATAACTAACTAATGAGTCTATAACTATCTATGAGTCTATAAACTAACTATGAGTCCTATAACTATCCTCTACTGAGTCTATAATACTTATGAGTCTATAACTATCTATGAGTCGATAACTACTATGAGTCTAACAACTAACTATAAGTCTTTTTAATAGCAAGTGTTGTAACTCAATCTCATATCAGTCAGGTACTCGGTGTGAGAGAAGACAGCTTTGGGGAGGTTTGTGTTCTTTTAGTAGGAATAATAAAACCTAGCCATAGTATTGGAGCCTCTCCCAGAGGGGGTTCAGGTAGGGCCAGAGTCACCTTCTTCCAGTGAGGCCCCTCCCAGAGGGGGTTCAGGTAGGGCAGGTCACCTTCTGGGAGGGGCCTCGACTGGATGAAGGGAGGTTCAGGTTACGAAGCGGCGGTCACCATCTTCTCCCAGGCCCGTAACGTGCCAAACAGGACTCCAGGAGAACCTATTCAACGGCCATGAATGAATGGGATGCATCCCTCCGCCTCCCCGTTGGCAAATGTAATGATGTACATGATTATGATACAAACAGAATGGAAGGAATGCTCACACAGTGCCCCGTCACTCATACAGGACATATCAGCCACATGAATACGTTCTGAACACCCTGAGACTGCCTGAAAACCCTCCCTGGATGTGTTTGTAACCCTACAGCTTTTAAAGACCCTATGAATTGGTACTGGGGTCAACGGTCCATGGGTCGGGGCAGGCTGGCCTGCACTTAATATACTATAGCAGTAATGTCCACCAAGACATGCATCTGATAATGGAACTGGGTTTATATGGTTATGATGCAGGGAGCGAGGGAAGATGTCCAAGGTGGTGACTTGTTCTCTTTTATCATATACTGAGGGTGGAGAGGAGAAGGAGAGGTGGGAGGAGGGAGGAGGCAGAGAGAAAAGGAGGATATGGAGGAGAGAGGAGAGAGGAGAGGATGGGAGGAGAGAGAGAGGAGAGGATGGGAGGAGAGAGGGAGGATGGTAGGAGAGGGAGAGGATGGTAGGAGAGAGGAAATGTGGGAGGAGAGAGGAGAGGATGGGAGGAGAGAGGAGAGGATGGGAGGAGAGATGAGAGGATGGTGGAGAGAGAGAGAGGATGGTAGGAGAGAGGTAGAGGATGGGAGGAGAGAGGAGAGAATGGGAGGAGAGGAGAGAGGAGAGGAGGAAGAGAGGATAGGATGTAGGAGAGAGGAGAGGATGGGAGGAGAGAGGAGAGGATGGGTATGGGAGGAGAGAGAGAGGATGGGATGAAGAGAGGAGAGGAAAATAGGAGGAGAGGAGTAGGATGGAGGAGAGAGGAGAGGATGGGGAGGAGCAGAGAGGAGAAAGGTATGGGAGGAGAGAGGAGAGGATGGAAGGAGAGGAGAGGAGAGGAGAGAGAGGGAGGAGGATGGGAGGAGATGAGAGAGGAGAGGATGGGAGGAAGAGGCAGAGGATGGTAAGGGAGAGAGGAGAGGATGGAGGAGAGAGGAAGAGGATGGGAGGGAGAGAGGAGAGGATGTAGGAGAGAGGAGAGAGGATGGGAAAGGGAGAGAGGAGAGGATGGGCGAGGGAGAGAGGATGGGAGGAGAGAGGAGAGGAGGGTGGAGGAGAGGGAGAGGATGGTAGGGAGAGGAGAAGGATTGGTAGGAGAGAGGAGAGGCATGGTAAGGAGAGAGGAGAAGGATGGAGGGAGAAGAGGGAGGAGAGGAGAGGAGAGAGGAGAGGATGGAGGAGAGAGGAGAGGATGGAAGGAGAGGAGAGAGGAGAGAGGAGAGAGGATAGGATGGTAGAGAGAGGAGAGGATGGGAGGAGAGAGGAGAGGATGGTATGGGAGGAGAGAGAAAGAGGATGGGATGAGAGAGGAGAGGATAGGAGGAGAGGAGAGGATGGGAGAGAGAGGAGAGGGAATGGGAGGAGGAGAAAAGGATGGGAGAGAGAGGAGAGGATGGGAGGGAGAGGAGAGGAGGAGAAGAGGAGTAGGATGGGAGGAGAGAAGGAGAGGATGGAGGAGAGGACGAAGAGGAGAGAGGAGAGAGGGATTAGGATGGTAGGAGGAGGAGAGGATTGGGAAGGAGAAGAGGAGAGGATGGTAGTGGAGAGAAGAAAAGAGATGGGATGAGAGAGGAGAGAGAAGGATAGGAGGAGAGGGGAGAGGATGGGAGGAAGAGAGGAGAGGGATGGTAGGGAGGAGAGGAGAGGATGGTAGGAGAGAGGAGAGGATGGAGGAGAGAGGAGAGGGATGGTAGGAGAGAGAGAGAGGAGAGGATTGGGAGGAGAGAGGAGGAGGGATGGATGGAGAGGAGAGAGGATAGGAGGGCGGCGAGACGGGAGTAGGAGGGAGGAGAAGAGGGAGAGGTGGTAAGGAGAAGAGGAGAGGATGGTAGGAGAGAGGAGAGGATGGTAGGTAGAGAGGAGGAGGATGGAGGAAGAGAGGAGAGGGGGAGAGGAGAGGAGGAAGGTAATGGGAGAGAGAGGAGAGGATGTAAGGGCGCATTTGCATCACACACAACCCCCTTCCTCTGGCAGCTGACTGTCTCTGGTTGTTTTCCGCTGCTGTGTAAATTACACATATGTCTCCTTTAGGAAGCCATTCAAGCAGGCCACTGTGTTAGGCTTCATGATTCAGCGAGGGAACACTGCATGCGTCCAAATGTCACCACTATGGGCCTAGTCAAATATAGTGCACCCTATTCCTATGGGCCCTGGTCTTATAAGTAAGTGCACTATATAGGGATAGGATGCCATTGGGATGCAACCCTTGTCACCGCCCCTGCATGCATACCGCAGTGAGGACAATATCAGTTAGTGCAGACCATACGGACGACCAAGGACCGCAGGCAAACTACTCGTGATCTCCTCTACTCACCTCCAGATGCAGTTATGTTTGTATCATGCCTCTGGGGTGGATTGAGGACGAGGTGGAGGACGAGAGAGGTGTAAGAAATGTAGTTGATTATGTTGGTAGGACGTTAGTGTCCGAGGTGGTGGAAGAGTTCTAACAAAATCCCATGCAGCGCAATGAGAGTACAGAGAGGAGGAGGAGAAGGAGAGAGAGGAGCAGGAGAGGAGAGGAGAGGGAGAGGAGAAGGAGAGTGAGATGGAGAAGGAGAGAGAGGAGAGGAGAGCGAGAGGAGAGAGAAGAAAGTGGAGGGAGAGGAAGAGGATTATTTGGAGTGGAGAGGAGAAGAAAGTCGAGGAGGGAGAGGGGAGGATTGGAGTGGGAGAGGAGGAAAGGAGACGGAGAGGAGAGGAAGGAAGGAGAAGGAGGAAGGAGAGGAGAGGAGAGGAGAGCGAGGAGAGGGGAGATTGCGATCTGAGTGCAGTATTGATTTCTCCTAGCTTTAATATTTCAGATGGGGGTTTCCTTAGAGCCCATAAACACAGCTTATCAATGAAAGCACAGCCAACACAGCAATGTATATCTCCGGCAGGCTCAGATAAAGGCATTAGGAGTTAATTGGTTCACTCCCAGATTTCTTTATTCCCCATTGGACCTCTCTTAATCATTTTTATGGGAGGTTTTCAAACAATTCATGCCCCAAGGGTGCAAAGGAAGAGAAACCAGTCAATTGTGTGTATATTATACGGCCTGATAAGAGCTGGAAAGGAAGAATATCTATAACAACCACCCCAACCGTCATAACAATAGCACCAACAGCCATTTACTTCCTATTCCAGACATTAGATGTTAATATGTGAACCATTCATATGTGTTGTAGCCAATCTCAAATTAAAATCTAATCAAATTCTATTGGTCACATACACAAGGTTAGCAAATGTTATTGGTCACATACACATGGTTAGCAGATGTTATTGGTCACATACACATGGTTAGCAGATGTTATTGGTCACATACACACGGTTAGCAGATGTTATTGGTCACATACACATGGTTAGCAAATGTTATTGGTCACATACACACGGTTAGCAGATGTTATTGGTCACATACACATGGTTAGCAGATGTTACTGAGAGCGTAGGGAAATTCTTCTAGATCCAGCAGTATCTAACAGGTAATATCTAACAAATTCCACAACAAACCTAATACACATAATCTAGTAAAGGAACAGGATGTTAATATATAAGTATAAAATATATGGATGAGCAGTGACAGAGTGGCTAAGATGCAATAGATAGTGAAGAATACAGTATACCGTATATACATATTAGATAATAATGCGAGATATGTAAACATTCTTAATGTGACATTATTAAAGTGACTAGTGTTCCATTTATTAAAGTGGCCAATGATATCAAGTCTGTAGGTAGGCAGCCGCCTCTCTGTGCTAGTAGTGGCTGTTTAACAATCTGATGGCCTTGAGATAGAAGCTGTTTTTCAATCTCTCTGTCCCAGCTTTGATGCACCTGTACTGACCTCGCCTTCTGGATGGGAGCAGGCTGAACAGGTAGTGGCTCGGGTGGTTGTTGTCCTTGATGATTTTTTTGGTCTTCCTGTGACATCAGGTGTTGTAGGTGTCCTGGAGGGCAGGTAGTGTGCCCCCGGTGAAGCGTTGTGCAGACCTCACTACCCTCTGGAGAGCCCTGCGGTTGTGGGTGGTGCAGTTGCCGTACCAGACGGTGATACAGCCCAACAGGAGGCTCTCAATTGTGCACATGTAAAAGTTAGTGAGGGTTTTAGGTGACAAGCCATATTTTTCAGCCTCCTGAGGTTGAAGAGGTGCAATTGCGCCTTCTTCACCACACTGTCTTAAACTTAAAACTTTCCACCTTCTCCACTGCTGTCCCGTCGATGTGGATAGGAGGGTGCTCCCTTTGCTGTTTCCTGAAGTCCACGATCATCTCCTTTGTTTTGTTGACATTGAGTGAGAGGTTATCTTCCTGACATCACACTCCGAGGGCCCTCAACTCCTCCCTGTAGGCCGGTACTATGGTGTTGAATAATGAGCTGTAGGAAATGAACAGCATTCTTACATAGGTATTCCTCTTATCCAGATGGGTTAGGGCAGTGTGCAGTGTGATGGCGATTGCATCGTCTGTGGACCTTTTGGGGCGGTAAGCAAATTGGAGTGGGTCTAGGGTGACAGGTAGGGTGGAGGTGATATGATCCTTGACTAGTCTCTCAAAGCACTTCATGATGACGGAAGTGAGTGCTACGGGAAGATAGTCATTTAGTTCAGTTAACTTAGCTTTCTTGGGAACAGGAACAATGGTGGCCATCTTGAAGCATGTGGGGACAGCAGACTGGGATAGGGATTGATTGAATATGTCCGTAAACACACCAGCCAGCTGGTCTGCGCATGATCTGAGTACGCGGCTGGGGATGCCGTCTGGGCCGGCAGCTTTGTGAGAGTTAACACGTTTAAATGTTTTATGTCGGCCACGGAGGAGAGCCCACAGTCTTTGTTAGCGGGCCAAGTCGGGGGCACTGTATTGTTCTCAAAGTGCGCAATTTTAATTTGTCTGTGAGCGAGACGTCAATGTCCGATACAGGGACGGTTTTCTTTATGTAATCCGTAATTGTCTGTAGACCCTGCCACATACGTCTCGTGTTTGAGCCATTGAATTGCGACTCCACTTTGTCTCTATACTGACGCTTTGCTTGTTTGATTGCCTTATGGAGGAAATAACTACACTGTTTCTATTCGGCCATGTTTCCAGTCACCTTGCCATGATTAAATGCGTACCTGCTTGGTACCTGCTTTCAGTTTGACCGTATGCGACCATCAATCCACGGTTTCTGGTTAGGGAAGGTTTTAATAGTCACAGTGGGTACAACATCTCCTATACACTTCCTTATAAACTCACTCACCGAGTCAGCGTATTGTCTGAGGCTATCCGGGAACATATCCCAGTCCATGTGATCGAAGCAATCTTGAAGCGTGGAATCCGATTAGTCAGACCAGAGTTGGATAACACGGGAGCTTACTGTTTTAGTTTCTGCCTATAGGAGAGGAGCAACAAGATGAAAGGTCATGGTCAGATTTGCCAAAGGAGGGCGTGGGAGGGCCTTTTATGCATTGCGGAAGTTAGAGTAGCAGTGGTCGAGTGTGTTACTCGCTCATGTACTGCAATCAATATACTGATAGAATTTAGGTAGCCTTGTTCTCAGATTAGCTTTGTTAAAATCCCCAGCTACAATAAATGCTGCCTTAGGATATATGATTTCCAGTTTTTATTTGTATTTTTTATTTCACCATTATTTAACCAGGTAGACCAGTTGAGAACAAGTTCTCATTTACAACTGCCAAGATAAAGCAAAGCAGTGCGACACAAACAACAACACAGAGTTACACATGGAATAAACAAACGTACAGTCAATAACACAATAGAAAAGTCTACATACAGTGTGTGCAAATGAGGTAACATTAGGGAGGTAAGGCAATAAATAGGCCATAGTGGCGAAATAATAAAAATTTAGAAATTAAACACTGGAGTGATAGATGTGCAGAAGATGAATGTGCAAAGGAGCAAAAAAAACAAAAAAACAATATGGGGATGAGGTAATTGGGTGGGCTATTTACAGATGGGCTATGTAATGTGTAATGATCTGTAATCTGGTCTGACAGCTGATGCTTAAAGTCAGTGAGGGAGATATGAGTCTCCAGCTGCAGTGTGCGTAAAGTCCAGTGAGGGAGATATGAGTCTCCAGCTGCAGTGTGCGTAAAGTCCAGTGGAAGGGAGATATGAGTCTCCAGCTGCAGTGTGCGTAAAGTCAGTGAAGTTCATTGAGGGCCGTCTTGGTCTTCGCTTGCGGGGGAATACACGGCTTGTACGAAAACGAGGAGAGTCTCTTGGAGAATAATACGGTCTGCATTTTATTGTGAGGAATTCTCAGTCAGGTGAACAAAAGGACTTGAGTTCTTGTAATGTTGTTACAATTACAACATGAGTCGTATAATCATGAAAGATACACCCCTGCCCTTCTTCTTACCGGAGAGATGTTTGTTCCTGTGGCGTGATGCATGTCCTGTCGGCGTGATGCGTGTCCCTGTCGGCGTGATGCGTGACAGCATGTCTGTAGCTAGCCATGTCCTGTCGCGTGATGCGTGACAGCATGTCCAAAAGCCATGTCCCTGTCGGCGTGATGCGTGACAATGTCCCAGCTAGCCATGTCCCTGTCGGCGTGATGCGTGACACATGTCCCCAGCTGCCATGTCCCTGTCGGCGTGATGCGTGACAGCATGTCCCCAGCTAGCCATGTCCCTGTCGGCGTGATGCGTGACAGCTGCCCCAGCTAGCCATGTCCCTGTCGGCGTGATGCGTGACAGCATGTCCCCAGCTAGCCATGTTCCCTGTCGGCGTGATGGTGACAGCATGTCCCCAGCTAGCCATGTTCCTGTCGGCGTGATGCGTGACAGCATGTCCCCAGCTAGCATGTTCTGTCGGCGTGATGCGTGACAGCATGTCCCCAGCTAGCCATGTCCTGTCGGCGTGATGCGTGACAGCATGTCCCCAGCTAGCCATGTCCCTGTCGGCGTGAGCATGTCCCTGTCGGCGTGATGCGTGACAGCAGGTCCCACTAGCCATGTTCCTGTCGGCGTGATGCGTGACAGCATGTCCCCAGCTAGCCATGTCCTGTCGGCGTGATGCATGTCCCTGTCGGCGTGATGTTGTCCGTCGGCGTGATGTGTGTCTGTGCGGTGTGTGTGTCCCTGTCGGCGTGATGTGTGTCCTGTCGGCGTGATGCATGTCCCTGTCGCGTGATGCGTGACAGCATGTCAGCTAGCCATGTTCCTGTGCGTGATGCATGTCCCTGTCGCGTGATGCATGTCCTGTCGGCGTGATGCATGTCCTTGTCGGCGTGATGCATGTCCCTGTCGGCGTGATGCGTGACAGCATGTCCCGCTAGCATGTTCCTGTCGGCGTGATGCATGTCCTGTCGGCGTGATGCATGTCCCTGTCGGCGTGATGCGTGACAGCAGTCCCCAGCTAGCCATGTCTCCGTAAACAGAGTATGTTACAACCCAGATATCTCTTTGGAAAGCAACTCTTGCCCTGATTTCGTCTACTTTGTTAACTAGGGACCGGACATTAGCGTGTAATATACTCGGAAGCGGTGGGTGGTGTGCGCACATCCGAAGCCTCACTAGAAGACCTCCGCCACCCTCTCCTCCTCCGACGGCGTTGTTTTGGGTCGGCTCTGGAATCAGTTCAAATGCCCTGGGAGGTGCAGACAAAGGATCCACTTTGGGAAGTTGTATTCCTGGTTGTAGTGCTGGTTGTGCTGGTAAGTTGACGTCTCTCTGATATCCAATGTTGTTCCGGCTGTATATAATAACACTTAAGGTTTTCTGGTCTAAGAATGTAAGAAATAATACATACAATAAACAAAATACTGCAGAGTTTCCTAAGGACTTGAAGCGAAGCTGCCATCTTATCGGCGCCATCTTGCAACCTACTTCAATCTGATGTTGAAGTAGTGTGAATATTAATATCCTGGAGTCCGGGGGCAGTCACCTTCTCACAACAATACATCTGAAACGGTCATACATTACCCTTGGTTTCACCACACACACACCACACACAACACACACACACACACACACACAACACACACACACACACACACACACACACCACACACACACACACACACACACACACACACACACACACACACACACACACCACACACACACAACAACACACACACACACACACACACACACGCACACACACACTTACACACAGGCACACACAGGACACACACACACACGCACACACACACACCCACGCAACACACGCACCAAAGGCACACACACACAGCACACGCACACACAGGCACACACACACACACGACACACACACGCACACGCACACACAGGCACACACGCACACAATGCACACACAGGCACACACACACACGCAACACGCACACACACGCCACACAGGCACAACACACACAGCTCTTTTGAACAGTGTTATAGATGCAGACATCACGTCAAGCCTGTCTCTTTCCAGGGGTAATGAATCCATCTAACAGCCTTCAGTAAACAGCTCAGATGAATAAACAGTAGACTGTCTGTGGTGCCTCTCAGTGTGCTGTGGGATCGGATCCGTGACACATTGCATGATCCGTTGGTGATCAGATAGTGTGTCAGGGACCCTTTAGATTCAGTCAACTATGTGTTAGAGTGGACTGAATGTATCGTCATTCTCCTTGTAGTCCACCATGAAATCAGGTGAATATTCAGAGGAAAGTAAACTGTAGCTAACACATGTCAAGCTAGATGCTTTTTCTGGTGTTATGTGTGTGTATGTGTGTATGTGTGTGTATGTGTGTGTGTGTGTGTGTGTGTATGGTGTGTGTGTGTGGGGTTGTGTGTGTGTGTGTGTGGTGTGTGTGTGTGTTGTGTGGTGTTGTGCGTGCGTGCGTGCGTGCGTGCGATTTTATAAATCCATAGCTCACAGTGAGTTTACACTAGGAAGTGGCATTGCGCGGTGAAATATCGGAAGCCGTTCACTTTCAAGGGAAGGAAAGGAGAGAAGCGGGGACCGTCGCCGGCGAGGGAGCTGAACAGGGAGGCGCCTAAAGTTGGGGAGCTGAACAGGAGGGCCTAAAGTTGGGGAGCTGAACAGGGCGGCCTAAAGTTGGGGGAGCTGAAAAGGGGGGCTAAAGTTGGGAGCTAACAGGGGGGCCTAAGTTGGGATGAACAGGGTGGGCCTAAGTTGGGGGCTGAACAGGGAGGCCTAAAGTGGGGACTGACACGGCGGGCCTAAAGTTGGGGAGCGGAACAGGGCGGGCTAAGTTGGGGAGCTGAACAGGGCGGCCTAAAGTTGGGGAGCTGAACAGGGCGGGCCTAAAGTTGGGGAGCTGAACACGGCGGGCCTAAAGTTGGGGAGCTGAACACGGCGGGCCTAAAGTTGGGAGCTGAACAGGCGGGCTAAAGTTGGGGAGCTGACAGGGCGGGCCTAAAGTTGGGGAGCTGAACAGGGCGGGCCTAAAGTTGGGGAGCTGAACAGGGGGCCTAAAGCTGGGGAGCTGAACACGGCGGGCCTAAAGTTGGGGAGCTGAACACGGCGGGCTAAAGTTGGAGCTGAACACGGCGGGCCTAAAGTTGGGGAGCTGAAGACGCGGGCCTAAAGTGGGGAGCTGAAGACGCGGGCCTAAAGTGGGAGCTGAACAGGGAGGCTAAAGTTGGGGAGTGAACAGGGAGCCTAAAGTTGGGGAGCTGAACAGGGCGGGCCTAAAGTTGGGGAGCTGAACAGGGCGGGCCTAAAGTTGGGGAGATGAACAGGGCGGGCTAAAGTTTGGGAGCTGAACAGGGCGGGCCTAAAGTTTGGGAGCTGACAGGGGGGCCTAAAGTTTGGGAGCTGACAGGGCGGGCCTAATTTGGGGAGCTGAACAGGGCGGGCCATAAGGTTGGGGAGCTGAACAGGGCGGGCCTAAAGTTGGGGAGCTGAACAGGGCGGCCTAAAGTTGGGGAGCTGAACAGGGCGGGCCTAAAGTTGGGGAGCTGAACAGGCGGGCCTAAAGTTGGGAGCTGAACGAGGAGGGCTAAAGTTGGGGAGCTGAACAGGCGGGCCTAAAGTTGGGAGCTGCCAGGGGGGCCTAAAGTTGGGGAGCTGAACAGGGAGGCCTAAAGTTGGGGAGCTGAACAGGCGGGCCAAAGTTGGGAGCTGAACAGGGAGGGCCTAAAGTTGGGGAGCTGAACAGGGGGCCTAAAGTTGGGGAGCAGAACAGGGAGGGCCTAAAGTTGGGGAGCTGAACAGGGAGGGCCTAAAGTTGGGGAGCTGAACAGGAGGGCCTAAAGTTGGGGAGCTGAACAGGGAGGGCCTAAAGTTGGGGAGACTGAACAGGGAGGGCCTAAAGTTGGGGAGCTGAACAGGGAGGCCTAAAGTTGGGGAGTGAACAGTTAGGGCCTAAAGTTGGGGAGCTGAACAGTTAGGGCCTAAAGTTGGGGAGCTGAACAGGGCGGCCTAAAGTTGGGGAGCTGAACAGTTAGGGCAAAGTTGGGGAGCTGAACAGGGAGGGCCTAAAGTTGGGGAAATCGGAACTTTATTCAGATCCTCTGCGATATTGCGACGCCAGTGACCAATCAAAGCTCACCATAGCTTCCAACCCTACTGGATTGGCTGACAATGACTGTTGATACGTAGCAGTGCTAGCTTGCTTGTTAGCACCCACATGAGGGGAGGCTAGCGTGGCTAGGAGAGTGGTGCTTGTATAGTGTAAACACACAGTCAGGACATATCAATTTGGTGCCCCCCACATAGACTCTGTACCGGTACCCCCTGTATATAGCCCACACATAGACTCTGTACCGGTACCCCTGTAATAGCCACACATAGACTCTGTACCGGTACCCCCCTGTAATAGCCACACATGACTCTGTACGGTACCCCCTGTACATAGCCCCACATGACCTGTACGACCCCCCTGTACATAGCCTCCACATTGACTCTGTACCGGTACCCCCCTGTACATAGCCTCGCTGTCGTTATTTCACTGCTGCTCTTATATTATTCTCTTTTATTTTGGGGGGGTATTTTTTCTTAAAACTCCATGTTGTTAAGGGCTTGTAAGTAAGCATTTCATTGTAAGGTCTACTACACCTGTTATATTCGGCGCATGTGACAATATACATTTGATTTGATTTGATTTCAGATGTGAAAAACGTGATGTCTCTATCTCTAGAGGAGCCGAGCGATCTCAGGTGAAACGACTTGGCAGAAAAACGAGGAGGCCATTATGCCAATTTAGAGCGACTCAGGGAGGCTTTCTTTGAAACACCACTTTTAAATCGCAGTCAGAACTGTGTACTCTCAATCTCTCTCTCTACAGCTACGTCTCCCTCAGATGCCAGGGCCTCAATGCATGATGGGAACAGCACAGGCAGACCTCAAAGCATGGCATCCCCCATCACTATCACCACGTATGTACACACAACCAACACAACACTCACAAACACACTCACTCAACAACAAACACACACAAACACAACACAACACACTCACACACACAAACAACCCACACACTACACAACACAACACACCCACACAACACACACACACACCAACACCCACAACACCACAACACACACACACAAAACACACCACACACCAACACACACAACAAACCACACACACACTATATGAATGTAGTAGGCTATTTATAGACCACCATCCTGAGTAGTTTCCTGTTCCTTTATTTATTCATGTGTTTTTTTTTTCAGGTCCAGTCTCCCTTTTTTTTGCGTCCTCCTGACATTGAAGTGAAGTGAGGTCTCTTTCTGTTTCTTTCTTCGTAACGCTTTGGAGACTTGCTTTAGGGAACGTCAGTCACGTATTCCACTGAACGAATCTCCCATGCAGACATCACCGTCCTTCCTCTCAGTCGTTCGTCCCAGGATATGAAGAGTAAGCGCCAACATTCTCCCTCCATTCTTCTCTAGTGTTCGTCAGCGAGGATGAAGAGTAGCAACATTCTATCCCTCCGTCCTTCCTCTCAGTCCGTTCGGTCCACGAGGATATGAAGAGTACGGGCCAACATTCTATCCCTCCGTCCTTCCTCTCAGTCCGTTCAGTCACGAGATATGAAGAGTAAGGCCCAACATTCTATCCCTCCGTCCTTCTCTCAGTCCGTTGGTCACGAGGGATATGAAGAGTACGGCCCAACATTTCTATCCTCCGTCTTCCTCAGTCCGTTCGTCACGAGGATATGAAGAGTACGGCCCAACATTCTATCCTCCGTCCTCCTCTCAGTCCGTTCGTCACGAGGATATGAACGAGTACGGCCAACATTCTATCCTCCGTCTTCTCCTCAGTCCGTTCGGTCACGAGATATGAAGAGTACAGGCCCAACATTCTATCCCTCGCGTCTTCCTCTAGTCCGTTCGGTCACGAGGATATGAAAGTACGGCCCAACATTCTATCCCTCGTCCTTCTCTCATCCGTTCAGTCACGAGGATATGAAAGTAGGGCCAACATTCTATCTCCTCGTCTCTCCCTCTCAGTCCGTTCAGTCACGAGGATATGAAGAGTACGGCCCAACATTCTATCCCTGCGTCCTTCCTCTCAATCCGTTCAGTCACGAGGATATGAAGAGTACGGCCAACATTCTATCCCTCCGTCCTTCCTCTCAGTCCGTTCAGTCACGAAGGATATGAAGAGTACGGCCCAACATTCTATCCCTCCGTCCTTCTCTCAGTCCGTTCAGTCCGAGGATATGAAGAGTACGGCCCAACATTCTATCCCTCCGTCCTTCCTCTCAGTCCGTTCGGTCACGAGGATATGAAGAGTACGGCCCAACATTCTATCCCTTCCGTCTTCCTCTCAGTCCGTTCGGTCACGAGGATATGAAGAGTACGGCCCAACATTCTATCCTCCGTCCTTCCTCAGTCCGTTCGGTCACGAGGATTGAAGAGTACGGCCAACATTCTATCCCTCCGTCCTTCCTCTCAGTCCGTTCGGTCACGAGGATATGAAGAGTACGGCCAACATTCTATCCCTCCGTCCTTCCTCTCAGTCCGTTCGACGAGAGATATGAAGAGTACGCCAACATTTCTATCCCTCCGTCCTTCCTCTCAGTCCGTTCGGCACGAGGATATGAAGAGTACGGCCCAAACATCTATCCTCCGTCTTCCTCTCAGTCCGTTCGGTCACGAGGATATGAAGAGTACGGCCCAACATTCTATCCCTCCGTCCTTATCTCTCCAGTCCGTTCGGTCACGAGGATATAAGAGTACGGCCCAACATTCTATCCCTCGTCTTCCTCTCAGTCCGTTCGGTCACTGAGGATATGAAGAGTACGGCCACATTCATCCTCCGCTCGTCTTCCTCTCAGTCCGTTCGGTCACGAGGATATGAAGAGTAGGCCAACATTTATCCTCCGTCTTCCTCTCAGTCCGTTCGGTCACGAGGATATGAGAGATACGGCCCAACATCTCCCTCCGTCCTTCTCCAGTCTCGTCCTGAGGAATGAAGTACGGCCATCATCCCGTTCTTCCTCTCAGTCGTTGGTCAGGATATGAAGAGTACGCCAACTTCATCCCTCCGTTCTTCCTCTCAGTCCGTTCGGTCACGAGGATATGAAGAGTCGGCCAACATTCTAATCCCTCCGTCCTTCTCTCATCGTTCGTCACGAGGATATGAAGAGTACGGCCCAACATTCTATCCTCCGTCCTTCTCTCATCGGTCATCACGAGATAGAAGAGTCGAACACTCTATGCACGACGAATATGAAGAGTCGGCAAATTCATCTTACTTCCACGAATAGCCACATCTGAAGAAGTTATAAACGTGTTTATTATCGAGAAAAGCAGAAAGGCCACGACAAGACACCGACTACGTTCCAAACGACACCCTATTCCTAATATAGTGTCAATACGTTAGCCTAGAGACCTATGGCCCTGGTCAAAAGTAGTGAACTACTTAGGGAGTAGGAAGCCATTTAGGACGTAGGCACTGTGTATGTTCCCTGACAGAGAGGTTGTTGAATTATTAGTTGGTGTTCTATAAAAGAAATGTCGGGAGACATGGAGTGATGGAGTTACAAAATACACATTGGCTGCCCTCCCAAGTAGGGTCCTGTATCCCCAAATAGTGTCTGTATCCCAAATAGTGGTTGTATCCAAAGTAGTGTCTGTACCCTATGTCTGTATCCCAAATAGTGTCTGTTCCCAATAGTGTCTGTAATCCCCAACTAGTGTCTGTATCCCAAATAGTGTCTGTTCCCAAATAGTGTTTATCCACTAGTGTCTGTATCCAACTAGTGTCTGTATCCCAAACAGTGTCTGTATCCCAATTAGTGTCTGTATTACCAAAAGTGTCTGTATCCAAATAGTGTCTGTATCCAAATAGTGTCTGTATCCCAAATAGTGTCTGTATCCAACTAGTTGTACAATATGTCTGTATCCCAAACTAGTGTCGTATCCCAAAATTGTGTCTGTATGCCCAATTAGTGTCTGTATCCAACTAGTGTCTGTACCCAATAGTGTCTGTAATCGCCAACTAGTGTCTGTATCCCAAATAGTGCTTATCCAACTAGGTCTGTACCCAATAGTGTCTGTTATCCCAAATAGTTCTGATACAGTGTCTCGTATCCACTAGTGTCTGTATCCCAACTAGTGTCTGAATTCCAAATAGTGTCTGTATCCAACTATGTCTGTATTCCAACTAGTGTCCTGTATCCCAACTATTGTCTGTATCCCAAATAGTGCTGTATCCCAAACAGTGTCTGATATCAACAGTGTCTGTACCCAACTAGTGTCGTATCCCAAAGTGTCTGATCCCAACTAGTGTCTGTATCCCAACTAGTGTCTGTATCCCAACTAGTGTCTGTATCCCCAAAGTGTCTGTATCCCAAACTAGTGTCTGTATCCCAACTAGGGTCTGTATCCAAATAGTGTCTGATCCCAAATAGTTCTGTATTCTCAAATAGTGTCTGTAAATCCAACTAGTGTCTGTATCTCAATAGTGTCTGTATCCAAGTAGTGTCTGTATCCCAAAAGTGTCTGTATCCCAACTAGTGTCTGTATCCCAACTAGTGTCTGTATCCCAACTAGTGTCTGTATCCCAAATAGTGTCTGTATCCCAACTAGTGTCTGTATCCCAACTAGTGTCTGTATCCCAACGATGTGTCTGTATCCCAACTAGTGTCTGTATCCCAACTAGTGTCTGTCATCCAACTAGTGTCTGTCCCAACAGTGCCTGTATTCAACAGTGTCTGTATCCAAACAGTGTCTGTATCCCCAATAGTGTCTGTATCCCAATAGTGTTGTATCCCAACTAGTGTCTGTATCTCCAACTAGTGTCTGTATCCCAAATAGTGTCTGTATCCAAACTAGTGTCTGTATCCAACTAGGGTCTGTATCCGAAATAGTGTCTGTATCCCAAATATGTCTGTATCTCACATAGTGTCTGTATCCCAACTAGTGTCCTGTATCTCAAAATAGTGTCTGTATCCCAAATAGTGTTGTATCCCAAACGTGTCTGTATCCAACTAGTGTCTGTATCCCAACTAGCGTCTGTATCCCAACTAGTGTCTGTATCCAAATACGTGATCTGTATCCCCCAAATATTGTCTGTATCCCAAAGTGTCTGTATCCCAACTAGTGTCGACATCCCAAACTAGTGTCTGTATCCTCCAATAGTGTCTGTATCCCACTAGTGTCGCCAACTAGTTCTGTATCCAACTAAGAAAGTCTGTATCCCAATAGTGTTGTACCAACTAGTTAGTGTCTGTATCCCAACTAGTGTCTGTATCCCAACTAGTGTCTGTATCCCAAATAGTGTCTGTATCCCAACTAGTGTCTGTATCCCAAATACCACTCTATTACCTATATAGTGCACTACTTTTGACCAGGACCCAAAGGGTAAGTTGGTTACATAAATAAAGGATAAATAAATAAATGTGATAGCACTGAGTTAGAGATACAATCACACTTGAACATATGCTTCATGATATCTGAGTATGTTGTTGTTGGAAATCTGAGACAGTGTTTGTCTCTATAGCTGTTTGGAGACAAAGGACTGAATGTCACAGAGAACCACATGGATCAATGTTACAGCATATAGAAACACAAGAAATAAATTAAAAATGAAATGAGCCCAAACAACTCCAAACAACTCCCTCTTCCCTGGGTTGTAAAATAAAACTAAAGCCCCAGTATGTGTCGTTTCACCTCAATATTACACAATTTTTCATGAAATTCCACACAGAAATCGCTCGGTATTAACAGTACGAGTGACAGCGGCTGCAGGGTTATCAAGGTAACCTTCCTAATGAAACGTCAAGTACTTTTACTCCAGTGTCAAATTGTGTTTGGGAGGGCCCATATCCGACTCACGTTTAGCGTTTTAATACACGAAGCTGCCAGGCTGGCAGAAAACAAATTGAATGTGAAAGGTGTTTGATTGCCAGAGTCCCTCAAGGCTTCATAATAACACAGTACTAKCACAAGCACATGCAACAAATAAAAAATAAAATGGCCGACATCAACACCTATAGGAGTTACTGCATAMAGTGAAAAAACAAACTAAGGGTATAACAGCAGTAAGGCAAGCCATTGTGCCATTAGAGGTTGATAATTATTCTAAACAGGTGGAGAATAGCGCTAGCTTTATTAGCGTCATTATAATAAACAGGTGGAGAATAGCACTAACTTTATTAGCATCATTATGCTAAACAGGGAGCTGTAGCGTATGCTGTACAGGTGATAAAGCAGGTCAGAAACACATTGGTCAAGCCAGCTAGCTTCTAATAGCTCTCTGGCTGACTGCATCCCCATCTGTACGCGTGTACGCCCTGGAATAATGTGAGTTCTGTACTGCGATTTAGTAGAGGTTGTCTACATTTAGGTTCCACGTGAGTGTTCCAGCGAGGCTGGTTAATTGGTCACTCTCCCCTCCTTGTAATGCATCTCTTTAAGAACCTGGAAATGACCTACCTCATACAGTGGYGTCTGAAATTATTGACACCCTTGATAAAGATGAGCAATAATAACTGTATAAAATACATCATTAAAATACTGAACTAGTATATTGTATACAAAATATTGTGGGGAAATTATATTATTTTGTACTAATACAATTGCTCAGAAAAATGCTAGAAACAATTTGATTTTGTTTAACAAGCTAATGATGTTTTTTTCCTCAAAAAGGTAGGGGTCAAACATATGGCCCATCTAAAGATTCTAATAAATAAAAGTAGTCAAAAAGGTTTAGTATTTAGTCTCATATTCCTAGCACTCAATGACCTACACCAAGCTTTTGACTCGGTGGATACATTTGCACAGTTCGTGTTTGTGTATGGGGCAGTGTTACTGGGGAAGTGTGACACGGGGTTAGTGTGACTGGGGCAGTGTGACAGAGGTTAGCTGTGACAGGGGTTGTGTTGACTGGGCAGTGTGACAGAGGTTAGTGTGAAGCGGAGTTAGTGTGACTGGGGCAGTGTGTGACTGGGCAGCTGTGGACAGGGGTTAGTGTGACACGGGAGTTGAGTGTGACGACGGAGTGTGACTGGCGGAGTGTGACTGGGGCAGTGTGACGGGCAAGTGTGTATGAGGAGGGTTAGTGCTGACAGGGGTTAGTGTGACTGGGGTAGTGTGACTGGGGCAGTGTGACTGGGCAGTGTGACTTGGCGGCTAGGTGTGACTGGGGCAGTGTGACTGGGGCGTTGTGACAGGGGTAGTGTGACTGGGGCAGTGTGACAGGGGTTTAGCTGTGACTGGGGCAGTGTGGACATGCGGGTTTGTGTGACTGGGGCAGTGTGACAGGGGTTAGTGTGACTGGCTCGGGCAGTGTGACAGGGGTTAGTGTGACTGGGGCAGTGTGACAGGGGTTAGGTGTTGACTGGGCAGTGTGACGATGTGCAGTGTGACAGGGGTTAGTGTGACTGGGGCAGTGTGACAGGGGCAGTGTGGACTGGGGCAGTTGTGACAGGGGTTAGTGTGACAGGGGTTAGTGTGACTGGGGCAGTGTGACTGGGGCCAGGTTGTGACTGGGCGCAGTTGTGACAGGGGTTAGTGTGACTGGGCAGTGTGACAGGGGTAGTGTGACTGGTGCAGTTGTGAACTGGCAGGCAGTGTGACAGGAGGCAGTGTGACAGGAGGCAGTTCCACGTGTACAGGGGCAGGTAGCGGCGTGGACAAGGCAGTGCTGTGTGTGCCGGAGAGGGGGGTTAGATATAGATTCCCTGATTCTCTCCTCT
>NW_019947058.1:8315-18003 GCF_002910315.2 Salvelinus sp. IW2-2015 | reverse complement strand
TGAGAGGGGTGAGAGGGGTGACAAGAGTTTTGGAGAGGGGTGACGAGCGTGAGAGCAGAACGTGTGAGGGTGAGAAGAGCAAGGGTTGGAGAGGGGGCGAGAAGAGTAGAGGGTGAGAGGGTGCGGTGGTTGTGAGGGTTGCAGGGGTGAGAGGGTGAAGAGTGATGGGCGTGAGAGAGCAAGGGGTGAGAGGGGGGGAGAGGTGAGGGTGAGAGATGAGAGAGGTGAGGGGTCGAGAGAGGGTGTGAGATGGGGTGAGAGTGTTGAGAAGGAGTGAGAGAGGTGAGGGGTGAGAGCTGTGAGATGTGAGGAGTGTTGGATGAGAGGGGTGAGAGAGGTGAGGGGTTAGATGGGTGAGAGTGTTGAGAAGGGTGAGAGAGGTGAGGGGTGAGAGTGATGAGAGTGGTGAGAGTGTTGAGAGGGTTGAGAGAGGTGAGGGGTGAGAGGAGTGAGAGGGGTTAGAGGGGTGAGAGGGGAGAAGGTCCATCCTGTATCGTTTCAGCACGAAAAGGGGATATAAGGTCTGGAAGTGCCTAACCTTCCTACCAGACTGCGTAAAGAGGTGTGTCCCCAGGGACAGACACACAGGGACGGGTAGCCTAGCAGTTAGAGAGGCGAGCCAGAGACCAGAGTGTTATCAGTTCCAGGACAGATGGGACAAATCTGCTGGTATGTTGGTTGCTGTTATTAAATCCTAGATGCCATTGTCTGCCGTTGTTTCCTTGATAAGGCGCTTAAAAACCTCTCTGGGATATCTGGGACGGTAGCGTCCCACCTGGCCAACATCCAGTGAAAATGCAGAGCGCCAAATTCAAATAAATTATTATAAAAATTTTACTTTCATGAAGTCACACATTCAATATACCAAATTAAAGCTACACTTGTTGTGAATCCAGCCAACGTGTCAGATTTCAAAAATGCTTTACGGCGAAAGCAAACAATGCTATTATCTGAGGACCCCAGCACAGACCATCATATTTCAACTATCCCAGCGCGACACAAAACGCAGAAATAAAGATATAATTCATGCCTTAACTTTGACGAGCTTCTTCTGTTGGCACTCCAATATGTCCCATAAACATCACAAATAGTCCTTTTGTTTGATTAATTCCGTCGATATATATCCAAAATGTCAATTTATTTGGCGCGTTTGATCCAGAAAAAACACTGGTTCCAACTTGCACAACGTGACTACAAAATATCTCAAAAGTTACTTGTAAGCTTTGACCAAATATTTCAAACTACTTTTGTAATACAACTTTAGTTGTTTTTTTACGTAAATAATCAATAAAATTGAAGACGGGATGACCTGTGTTCAATACCGGAGGAAAACAATGTGTAGCATGCTTTCTGGTAACGCGCCTCTAACAAACAGTACACTTCACTGGAGCCTCATTCTGAACATGGCTACTTCTTCATTTCTCAAAGGAAAAACCTCAACCAATTTCTAAAGACTGTTGACATCCAGTGGAAGTGATAGGAACTGCAGAAAAGGTCCCTTAGAAATCTGGATTCCCAATGAAACCTCCTTGAAAAGAGAGTAACCTCAACAACAACAAAACATCTGAATGATTTGTCCTCGGGGTTTTGCCTGCGAAATAAGTTATGTTATAGTCACAGACATGGTTCAAACAGTTTTAGAAACTGCAGAGTGTTGTCTATCCAATACTAATAATAATATGAATATATTAGCATCTGGGACTGAGTAGGAGGCAGTTTACTCTGGGCACGTTTTTCATCCAAACATGAAAATGCTGCCCCCTATCCTAGAGAAGTTAACTCCCCACAACAGCAACTCCCTGGTTCCAGCATTTGACGCCCATCCATGTCTGAGTACGTCGGGAGATAGCGTTGTCGTGGAAAATGTTACGAAATATTTTACTCCGAGCTGTGCTTTAAGAGGTTGTTTGTAGATGGAAGGCCGTGCTGCCCAACAGAGTCCTTCCTGTCCTCTGAAGACTGTCTGGTAGAACGGAGGCGTTGTAGTAACATCGTGTGTTTTGGTAGAAGAGATACTATGTCCGTCCTTTCCTAGCCCACGTTTACAACTGCTGCTGCTGCTCACTCAACGGCTAGGAGGTATCACTTCTTTAGTGAATAAGAGTTCAAAGTTCATACCAAGTTGCCATACTTTAAGCTCACGCTGAAGTTGGCTTAGTTCTGTAGTTTGATATTAGCCCTTTTAATGCATGGACCGTCGTCGTCCTCACGTCCTCGGGAACACACATGTAACATTTCCGTAAAGGGTTTATGTAGTAGGGAGTGAAGGGCATGTTTAATAGTTCACAACCAATGTCTGTTCACATGGGCGGGGCCACTGAGTTGAGCATAGTTCAATTATGAATAAAACAATTATCTCATTTACAAGCTAAAATTACATTTCATCTGTTCACAAATAGTTTCATATTTAAACATTTAAATTGCACAACAATTCCATTTGAATCTGATAACTATAATGTGTAGACTTTCCCAGATACAGTTTATGTCGTCCTGTCATCAGTCATAATGTCTCAGATGACAAGTGATCTGATATCATATTCATTAAGTACCAACGCATATTTTCAACTGGTTGGATTACCGAAATAGGGTTCCGTTTCCCACCTTTTGATGTTCCCAGACTCTCTGTGTTAACAAAGGGCTTTTCAATAGTCACATCGGTAGAGTAGAGAGAGGAAACAGGGGTAATAAACCTCAACAACATGGCAAACGTCATAAACCATCCTCAGGGTGGTGTAGATGGTGATGAGAGTAACCATCCCCAGGGTGGTGTAGATGGTGATGAGAGTAACCATCCCCAGGGTGGTGTAGATGGTGATGAGAGTAACCATCCTCAGGGTGGTGTAGATGGTGATGGGAGTAACCATCCCCAGGGTGGTGTAGATGGTGATGGGAGTAACCATCGTCAGGGTGGTGTAGATGGTGATGGGAGTAACCATCGTCAGGGTGGTGTAGATGGTGATGGGATGGGAGTAACCATCGTCAGTGGTGGTGTAGATGGGTGATGTGGAGGGCAACCAATTCAAACATTCATTCTTTGTTGTTTTGGATTTTTCTCTTAAACCTGTCCCAAACCTTAACCCCTTACCTTACACTTACCTTGAGCGCCTTACCCTTTTACCCTTAACAACACTTACCTTCAACTTACCTTAACCCTTACCTTAACCCTTAACCCTAACTTTACCTTACCCCTCTCCATCTCTCTGCTCTCGTCTCCATCTCTTTCCTCTCTCTCATCTCTCTTCTCGTCTCCTCTCTCTCTCTCTCTCTCTCTCTCTCTCTCTCTCGTCTCGCTCCGTCTCGTCTCTCTCTCTCTTCTCCTCTCCTCCAGCTCGAACCGCAGCTAGTACATACATGTGGTTGCAAACCGTCTCTTCCCCTCTCTCTTCTCTCCTCCCAGCTCCGTACCCAGCTATAGCTGTGGTAACCTCTCTCTCGTCTCTCTCTCTCCTCCCAGGCTCTCCCAGCTACTAACCTGTGGTAACCTGCTCTCTCTCTCTCTCCTCCCAGCTCTCCCCAGCTATACCTGTGGTAAGCGCTCTGCTTCTCTCTCGCTCCAGCTCTACCCGCAGCTGATACCCTGTGGTAAACTCTCTCTCTCGTCTCTCTCTGCTCCTCTCTCTCTCTCGGCTGCCCAGCTCTACCGCTATAGGCCTGTGGGTAACCCCGGCCAGCTGGTCAACGGTCTTCAAACAGGGCTCAACCTTTACACATTGGGAGAGAAAGATCAGGTACAGTGTGCAGCCACGGCTACGTGTTGGGAGGGTCACACGCGACGCTGTCCTGTCTGGCTACGTCTGCTGGGACCTTGCAGCATGGGACTTCCCTGCCCTACTGCAGAGGTACCTACAAGCACACACACACACACACACACACTCACACACACACACACACACCACACGACACACACACACACACACACACACACCACCGATACCCACACGATACAACAACCGATACATGAGCACAGGACCACACACACACAACCCACACACAACGACACACACACCAGCACACACACACACAACCGATACACACAGCATTTTCCGTACCACACACACACACCGATGACACACACACAACACACACACTGACACACACACACACACACACACACACAGCAAGCACACACACACACACAGCACACACACACACAACGACCATTAGAACACACACACCACACACACACACACACCCTGATCCCACAAAGCTTGAGTACAGCCACACTGATACGACACATGCACTGATACACACACACAGATACACACACACAATGCAGCGGGAACCCACACACACTGATACAGCACATGCACACCGGTACAAGCACACACACCGGTACACAAACCCCTGGTACAATCACACACACACACCGATTACAGCACACACCACACACACCACACACACACACACACAGCACACAACACACACAGCACAAGCACACACACAGCAACACCAGCACACACACACACCACACAGCACACACCACACAACACACACACACACCTGATACACACAAAGCTGATGACAACACACGACTGATACACACATGGGCTGATACACACACAGCAGATACACACACACCGCTAGACCGGAACACACACACACTGATACACACACACCGTAACAGGCACACACACAGGTCACAAACACGCGGTACACACCACACCCACCGGTACAAGCCACACACTGATACAACACACTGATACACACACAACAACACCGGGTACACCACAACACTGATACACACAATGCTTGATACACGGACCACGATGCACACACACCGGTACAGCACACGCACTGAGACAACACACAACGGTACAGACACACACAACTTGATACAGCACACCACTGAACCACACAGAACAACGGTAACAACAACACAACTGATGAACAGACACACACTGATTACACAACACACTGATACACACATAGCCACACAACGGTACACACACACTGATACACACAACACTGATACACACACCTGATACACAACAGCACAGCACACACGGTACACACACACTGATACACCACCAGCAACGGTAACACTCATACGGCATGCAAACAGTTTTCACACCGGTACGGCACACACTGATGCAAGAACACTGGTACACTTACGCTCGCACGGGTGTCACGCACGCAAACACACACACACACCACAGCGACACAACCACACACACACACATGAGACAGACAGACAGGACAGACAGACAGACAGAGCACACATCAGCACACACACACACAGCACACACACACACACACAGAACCACACACACACACCCACACACACACACACACACAGCACACACACAGCACACACAGAGACAACACACACAATGAGTTGTTACGTCCATGTATGTCTGTACGTGGGCTTTCCTGAGGGCCAGATGACTCTGTCGACAGCATTCTGCTAAGCATGAACAAACTACAGCACTGCAGACAGAGATGGTGGTGTGTGTGTTGTGTGGTGTGGTGTGTGTGTGGTGTTGTGTGTGTGTGTGGTCGTGTGTGTGTGTGTGTGTGGGTGTCCTGTCTGTCTTGTCTGTCTGTCTGTTTCTGTCCTGTCGTCTGTCCTGTCTGTCTGTCTGTCTGTCTGTCTGTCTGTCTGTCTGTCCCTGTCTTCTGTCTGTCTATGTGTGTGTGTGTGTATGTTGTGGGTGTGGTGCGCTCTGTGTGTGTGTGTGTGTGTCCTTTGTCTGTGTGTGTTTGTGAGAGAGAGGGAGAGCAAAAGTGACACATACTGGGCACAGAGAGCCAAACAAACACAGTACCGCCGCCTTTAAGCCTCTATCTCCTCCATCCCTCCATCCCTCCCATTCTCCATCCTCCATGCCTCCCATCGCTCTATCTCCTCCAGTCCTTCTATCCCTCCATACCTCCATCGCCTCTATCCCTCCATCCTCATCCCCTCAATGCCCCTCCATGCCCTCCATCCACCCTAGCCATTCCTGCCATCCCTCAATCCCTCCATCCCCTGTCTCGCATCCATCCCTCCATTCCTCCATCGCCTCCAGTCGCCTCCATTCGTCCATTCTCCATCATCCTCCCTCCAGTCCCTCCATCCCTCCATCCCTCCAATCCATCCCTGCCATTCCTCCACTCCTGCCCTCGCCTCTATCTCCTCCAGTCCCTCCATCCCTCAGTCCTCCATCCCTCTATCTCCTCCATCCCTCCATCCTGCCATCCCTCCCTCCCTCGCCTCCATTCCTCCATCCCTCCATCCTCCATCCTCCATCCGCTCCATCCCTCCATCCGCTCCATCCTCCATTCCCCCCTTCCATCCTCCATCCCTCCATGCCCTCTCCCTCCCTCCATCCCTCCATCCCTGCCATCCCTCTCCTCCTTGCCCTGCCATTCGCTCCATCCCGTCCATCCCTCCCATCCCTCCATTCCCTCCATATCCTCGCATCCCTCCTCCCTCATCCCTCCCTCCATTCCCTCCATCCTCCATCCCTCCATTCGCTCCATCCCTCCATCCGCTCCATGCATCCATCCTCCATCCCTCCATCCTCCATACTCCATCCCTCCATCCATCATCCCTCCATCCTTTTCCATCCCTCCATTAAAACAAAAAAAAAACCCTTTCCCAATCCCTCCATCCATCCATCCTCCATTCCCTCCATCCCTCCATCTCATCCCTCCATCCTCCATCCCTCCATTCCTCCATTCCCTCCATACCGTCATCCTCCACTCCATCTCCTCCTACCAATCTCACCTCCAGTCCTCCATACCTCCATCCCTCCATCCTGCCGGTCCTCGCCATTCCTACCATTCCTCCATCCCTTCCCATCCCTCCATTCTGCCATTCCTCCATTCCGTCCGATACCTCCATACCTCCACTCCCTCTATTCCTCGCTCCCTCCATCCCTCCATTCCCATTCCTCATTCCCTATTTCCTCCATCCTCCATCCCTCCATTCCTCCATCCTTCTAATCTCCTCCCATCCTCCCATCCTTCACTACCTCCATACCTACATCCCTCTATCTCCTCCATCCCTCCATCCCTCCATACCGTACATCCCTCTAGTCTCCTCCATCCATCATCCCTGCAGACCTCCATGCCCTCTATCTCCTCCATCCTCGCATTCTTCCATTCCTCCATCTATCTTTCTCCATTCCTCCATCCCTACCATCATGCCAGCCCTGCGCACTCCTCATCCCTCCATCCTCATCCTCTTTCAGCCTTCCTTCCCACTCCCAATCCAAGTTCGCCTACGCAGTTCACACAGTTGTGCAAAATCAAACCCCATTTCCTCTCGCTCGCGCTCCGCTTCCTTTCTCTCTCTCCTTCCTCGGCCTGCCATTCCCTCTTTCTCTCTCGTCCTTCTCTCGCTCCATTCGCTCCATCCCTCTTCTCTCTCTTCCTTGCTCTCGCCTCCACCTGCTTTTCTCTCTCTCCTTCTCTCTCGCTCGCATCCCTCTTTCTCTCTCTCCTTCTCGTCCTTCCCTCAACTTTTTTTGTTTGTTTGTTCCCCCACGCCCATGGCAGCTGAAACAAAGTACCAGGGCATGCTGGGGATATCGTACATGTCGTAACTGTCCTCTTCCGGCGTAAATTACATGGCAACACGTTTTTAGAACCTGGCAATTTAATTGAGGTCTCTCGTGCGGCAGGGCCCAGAGAACGCTGGTAACATGGCTGGAACGCTCCTCTCATACATGCATAAATGTATTGTTTAAATGGTCACTACAATTATACTTGGCCCGGCCATAGCGTTTGACCCGACAGCTGTACAGCAAATGAAAAGTGAGAGCGAATAGCCGGATGGAACTTGTATAAATATTCTGGGGATGGGGGGGGGGGGGAATGGTCTGTGTAACTATGAAGCCTGTTGGATCAGACTCACCGTCAACTCTCATATAGCAGTTATCGTTTTGTTGTTTACGGCTCTGTCTCTCGTCTCTATCCTCCTATCCTCTTCTTCCCTCCTCTCCTTCTCTATTCCTCTATCTCTTCCTCCTCCTCCTCATTCTCTATGCCTGCTATCCTCTCCTCCCTCCTCTCATCCTGCTATCCTCTCCTCTCCCTCCTCCTGTCTCATCGTCTCCTTCTCTACATCCATCGCTCTTCCTCAAGTGAAACGCGTGGTAATGTATTCTCTGGCAGTATATTCAGTGCAGCTTGCCTAGCCTCCTCGGGCATTCTCTCTCGTCTCTCTCTCTTTCCTCTCTCTCTCTCGTTATTCCTCTCTCTCTCTTCCTCTTCTCTCTCTCTCTCTTCCTCTCTATCTTCTCTCTCTCTGTACTGCTATCTCTCGTCTCTCGTCTCTCTTCTCCCTTCATCCCTCTCTCTCTCCCTCGTCCTCGTCCCTCTCTCTCTCTCTTCTCTCTCTCTCTCTCTTCGGTCTCCTCTCTCGTCTCTCTTTGTTCTCTTTCATTCACCAACATGCAGACATGATAGTTTTGTGATGCTGCCGTGAAGTGATAGTGAGTATCAGACCATTTCTATTTTTGCTTCGGGCTCAGTGTGGTTGGTGTGAATATTGGTGTGTGTGTGTGAAGTATTTGTGGGTGTGTGTGAATAGTTTGTGTGTGTGAATGATTGTGTGTGTGTGTGAATATGTCTGTCTGAATATTGTGTGTGTGTGTGATATGTGTGTGGTGTGTGAATATTGTCTGTGTCTGAATATTGTGTGTGTGTGTGTGTGTGTGTGTGTGTTGTGGTGTGTGTGTGTGTGTGTGTGTGTGTGTGTGTGTTGTGCTGTGTGCTGTGAGTGTGTGTGTGTGTGTAAGTGTGTGTGGTGTGGTGTGTGGTGTTGTTCTAAGCGGTCCCTGCACTGGCTCGTAGTTTGGTTGTCATGAACCTCCCGAGGCGAAGGAAAGCGTGGAGCCGGTCTGCTGCTCGAAGCATGTATAATCCCCCCCGGGACAGCTGGAAGCAGCTTGTACCGTTCTCTTCTAAACTCTCTCAGATGGGAACCGTTCCATGATAATATTTCACGCTTTAAAAAGATAGGCTCCTGGAAACCTGGGAAAGTACTGGCCAGGTTATAATGGGTGGTTTGATTCATTTAAAATGATCTTCTAGGTTGTTGAACGTGTCGTTGGTTGTGGGACCGCAGAGATGGGCAGTCTTGTTGTTCAGCCGTAAATGAGATGTATTGAAGGCCTTTGTATGGTGTAGGATAGAAAGAGTGGGGCAAGGGTGGTGTGTGATTTTACGTCCAGCTGAGCCTAAAGCTCCTGGCCTCTTCTGCTCTGCCTCCCCTCCTCGTCTCCTCTCTCTGCTGCTCCTGCTCTCCTCCTCTCTCTCAGTCGGCCTTTCACCTCACCTCCTCTCTCCTCCCGCTTCTGCGCTCATCTCGGTCCTGCCTCCTCTCGCTCCTCTCTGCTGCCGTCTCTCGTCACGTCTTCTCCTTCCTCTTCGCTCGCTGCCTCTCTCGCTCCTCGGATCGTCGCTCTCTGTCCTCTCTGGCTGCGCTCTCTCTCGCTGCCATCTCCTCCTCCCTCTTCCGTGCGGCTCTCTGTTGCCTGACGCCCTGGTTTGAGGGCCCCGATAGAACTTGGGCTCTCGCGCGTGTGCCCTTGAGCTTGTCCTCAGGGCTCCTAGGCGCTCTCTCTCAATTCTCTCTGTTCGCTCTTCCTGCTTCGTCCTCTCAGTGGGCCATCTCTCTCTGCTTTCCTTGCTCGCATCCCTCCCACTCCTTCTCGACTCTCTCTTCCTCCTCTCTCCTCCGTTTTCAGCTTCTGTTCTG
>NW_019947058.1:0-7421 GCF_002910315.2 Salvelinus sp. IW2-2015 | reverse complement strand
GGGGGGGGGTATCTAATCCGCTATCCTAATAACACCACTTTATCAAGGCCAATACACACTCACTTAAACAACACAAAGAGTGTCTTTCTGATATTTTGGTGGCTATTAGGTTACCATTACCAGGAGGTACAAGTGCAGAGGGTTTCTAAAAAAAAATCAAAATACGATGCAAGAACAGKGAGGCTCGTCAATCAATCRGACCACCAGAGAAGAAGAAGAAGACTAGGGTCATGCCTAGGTTAAAGATTAATCAAATCAAAATAAATGTCAAACGGCAAAACCAAACGCAAAACCAAACTGAGTGCAGGGTAAAGGGTGAGTGACTGGTATAGCAGAGGAGGGTATATATATCTGGCCCGACAGATACTGGTAAAGAACTGGTCATTCTGGTCATTCATAAAGACCTTGGTCAAACCTCTCGTGGTCAGATAGCTTCACTTTCAAAGAGAAGAAAACCACACTTGTCATCCACAGGGCAGCCTGACACTATCGCTGCTTCTCAAAGGGTTAACTATTCAACTCAGCTRTAGGACACGAGCAGAACTAATAGKTACAAGWTGCTACTATAAGGAAATAGTTGAATTTAGTCTCAAAGAAATTCTAGAAGGACTTGTGTGTAAAGACAACTACAAGCACAGGTACTACACAATTACAACGCATATACACATATACGACATATAACTAATATAATCAGCACACTCAAAGTAGCATGTTGAGTCACTTTCTGTTGTCAGAAACGTGACTTTGTTAGTGATCTAAAACCGTGGATTGTTGTCGTCTAGAGGAGCGGGTGAAGTGTCTTTCATGACTTGTGAAAGGAAAGCTGGCTGCTCCGCTCTGCTGTCCCAGAGAGATGAAAGGTTTATGAACTGACCGTCGGAAATACAATAGACAGATAAGCCCAGATCAATCTACGGATCTATCAAATTGTACATTTGACACAGTTACAGACAGTATTGAGCTGCTATATGATTGAGCTATTGACCAAGTAAGCTACTAGGTCCATTTAATGCAATAGACTCAGGTATGAAAGGTATTGAGCTACTGCGCAGGACTCACCTGTAAGGCTTGGTTTTAAAGGAAATGTGTTAACATTTCAACATTTTCAACTTCCTCCTCCAGCACCACCACTACATCAACGTTGGTGAAAATGTTTTCTGTTTTATAATAAAAATATAGAGGAAGATAAATGTTCCATGACAATCATCGTGCGCATCATGTGATTTTAACCAATTATGAGTAGGCATTACTAATTGGTTGATGAGGTCATTGGAAACACCTGTCTTCCTCTATGGTTTTTACTCCTTATCATAGAACGCACCATTTGATGTTGTGGTGGTGCTGGAGATGATGAATATGAAGAAGCAACATTTTCACATTTGCCTTTAAGAGTGTAAATACTCAGTCAATAGTTCTCATGTCTCATCATGGGATGTCTCAAAATACAGATCTAGATTCACTAGGACAAAATGCATTTTTTAAATTTAACTTGCAAGTCAGTTAAGAACAAATTCTTATTTACAATGACGGCCTACCCCCTGTCCAAACTCGGACGACGCTGGGCCAATTGGGCGCCTCCCAATGGGACTCCCAATCACAGCCAGATGTGATTCAGCTGGATGGACCACAAGCCCATAGACCATCCGGGGCAGCTGTACCGTTGACATGCTCGTTGACACTGAGAGTGACCCAGTGCTCTGTGCTGGGTCTAACCAGGCGCTGCGCCACTCGGGAGCCACTCAATAGAGACTAAATGTCTTTTATATAGGAGATACATTTCTGTTTATTTTCTGGTCACCTTTTGTTTACATTATGAACAAGGCCARGAATTTCTCATGAAAGGTGACATCACTCACCAGTAAATATTCATGAATAAATGTACGTCTACATACATCGTTTTTCATAYAAGCTAAAGGCTTGTTGTAAACAAATAGTTTACAATTACTTTTTCTTCAGGCCTGAATATATCACCCATTTTCCCCCCAATCATGCTATACAGTGTCGGTCATGCCTTGGGGATTTCACATGTCCCCAATTGTGATGATAATATACATTGAAAGAAATGTACAAAAACAAACCCAAAAACAGGTGCTGAGAGAATGCAATAGTCTACATTCTATTGATGCTCAGAGGTGAGAGTGAGAGGTAGGCAGGCAGACTGAAAGGTGGGCTACTTACGTTAACCTCAGTGATCGCTATGTCAACAACGCTACCCACAACTATTAAGGCATCAAATGTGTTCCATGCATCAACAAAATAATGCTGCGTTGGGCGGAAGAAACAAACAAACAAACAAACAAACAAACAAACAAACAAAGAAAGAAAAGAAAATGGAAAGAAAAGAAGCAACAAAAGGAGAGAGGGAGGAGAAAGATAAGAAAGAAAACAGTTATATATGAACCTCTGTGATTAGCGGAAGGTAGAGAGGGAGGAAGGACATTGGTTGAAAATTAAATGACAGTTTGAAAACGGGAGGAAAKAAAAGGAGCGAAATCCAAGATGATSGAGAGGAGAAGCGGCGACCAGTCATGCTTGTCCATGTGGGAAAACAACATCAATAAACAACAACAATAACAAAATCACAACCAAAACAATCCGTTTAAAAAAAGAATAGTTGAGTTTCTTTGGTTAGTTAGTTGTTAGTCAAAGTGAAAACCTTAGGACATGTCATAGTCTTGCTTTAGAGCCAGGTCTCTCTTCTGAGGCCTAACGAATAGAACCCTTTCAGTACTCTAGAACCATTTCAGTACTCTAGAACTCTTTCAGTACTCTAGAACTCTTTCAGTACTCTAGAACTCTTTCAGTACTCTAGGACTCTTTCGGTACTCTAGAACGCTCAACTGTTGTTCTGTGTACTGTGAAGAACGAGGAAGCACCTTTTTTTTCACCACGTGATGCCTTGGAAACCCCGAATGAGAGCGGCCATCTTGAAATGAATGATGGAGGAAGGAAGAGGGGAGAGGAAGGGAGGAGGGTGGACTTTTGGGAAAGAAACCACACCAGAGAATGGTGCAATAGAAGACAAGATTGTCACAAAGAAAGAGAAGGAAAGAGAAAAGAGAAGAGAGAGAGAGAGGGACAGAGCGAGTGGAGAGAGAGGGGTGGCGATGTACTTACGTTGATCTCACTCAGAATGACGTCTATTATGCTGCCAATTACGATGAGGAAGTCAAAAACATTCCAAGGATCACTAAAGTAACCCTACACAGGATGGGCGGAGGTGCAGGAGGAGGAGGGGGGGTAAGAGAGGCAAGTTAGACAGGCATTATTATAGGGGAAAAGCCTTCTTTTTCAGCCCTTAAACTCTTCCAACAATGTGTTTGGGGGGTGGCTCATCTCTTCTGAAACTATCTTCTTAGATCTTAAAAGCCAATAGAGCAACAAAATGCATCATTGGTATTAAATTATGAAGTATTATTGTGAATGTATTATTGTGAATAAGTGAATGTTCATGTGACGTTCCGCTGCTTGCTTGCTGTAGCCTACAGTACAGTTCAGTCAACGCCACAACTTGTTAGCATGTGACCTACTACTACTGAAGCTCGTCTTTCTGTAAACAGTGCGCAGAATAAAAGCTTACAGGGGTTGATAACATGGAATGTTAAAGGTAAGCACTATTCAGTAAAATATATTCCTGTGATTCTATATCAAACCAGAAGATTATTGCTTAAACAAGATATTATAGCATTTTTTTTCTGGCTCTTTTACTTCCTGCCGGGAACTCTACTTCCTGTGTGAAAAGGAAATGAGGTCATAATGAAGGGTGGTGTTCTATGTACAGTAGCGTAGCAGAGTGATAGAGCAAGATTGATTTATCCAATATATTATTATTACATTATTATTAACAGTAGGGATTTTATTATTATTATTATTAATATTATTAACACTAGGGATTATATATTATATTATTTTTAACACTGGGGATTATATATGATATTATTATCAACACTAGGGATTATATATTACTATATTATATTATTATTAACACTAATGATTATATATTATTAATTAAACACTAAGAATGATATATTATTATAATATATTATTATTAACACTATGGATTATATATTATTATTATCACTAGGGATTATATATTATTATCACTAGGGATTATATATTATTATTAACACTAATGATTATATATTATTATTTTTATTAAAATGAGGATTATATTTTATTATAATATTTTATTAACACTAGGATTAAATATTATTATTATCACTAGGGATTATATATTATTATTAACACTAAGGGATTAAATATTATTATTAACACTATGGATTAAAATATTATTATTATCACTAGGGATTATATATTATTATTAACACTAGGGATTATATATTTTCTTAACACTAGGGATTATATATTATTATTTTTATTAAAATGAGGGATTTATTTTATTATAATATTGTTATTAACACTAGGGATTAAATATTATTATTATCACTAGGGATTATATATTATTATTAACACTAGGCATTATATTTTATTAATATATTATTATTATCACAAGGCATTATATATTAATTATTAACACTAGGGATGAAACATTATTTTATCACATAGGGATTATATATTTATTATTAACACTAGGATGAAACATTATTATTATCACTAGGGATTATATATTATTATTAACACTAGGGATTATATATTATTATTAACACTAGGGATTATATATTATTATTAACACTAGGGAATTTTATATAATTATTATTAACACTAGGGATTATATATTATTATTATCACTAGGGATTATATATTATTATAATATATTATTATTATCACTAGGGATTATATATTATTATTAACACTAATGATTATATATTATTATTAACACTAGGGACTTTATATTAATATATCACACGAGGGATTATATTTTAATATTATATTATTATTATCACTAGGCATTATATATTATTATTATTGTTATTATCTTATTATCACTAGGGATTATTATATTCTAACACAGTATGATGTTTTAACCAGTGAGCCCGTCCCCACTGAAGCAGTCAGTGGGTCAGTGGCAGAGGAATAGGTAACCTCATTTAACTGTGGTTTAACGAGGGTTAATGCAGTTGCCTTAGTGGGATGAATGGGGAGGGACTGAACACACTGAGGGAAGAGATGCATGTTGCTAGATGTGACCTGGGAGAGTTGGAGGGTCTGGTATGGTGAGAGATGAATCCAGATGACAGAACTCTTAAAAATACCAGCAATACTACCAATAATCTAACACTTTCCTCCAAAAAGTAGTTTACAATCGTACAATATACAGAAATGAGAAAGACACAGTGGTAAAAACCCCTCAGTGTGTTTCCCTTCGACCCGACTGCCAATGAACTGCTGTCTGTTATAACGTGTCATTCACTTGAAAGCCMGTTGTATGTTGTGTTGWACACAGCAGCTGATGAGAGAGCTGGTTAGGACAGGATGAGGCTAAACGGGTCCTCTGCACCTATAGAAAAAGGTACTGATTAATATCATGACGGTCCTGGCTGCTGAAAGAGAAGGTCAGTAACACGAGTTAGAAAGTGACACAACCACACGATGCAACGTTCTCTGGGTGTCTTTCAGAGAGGTGGGACTCCAGGGCTTTCAGACCAAGGCTAACCAATCAGGGATATTATTATATATATAATTTTTTTATTTAAACTTTATTTTACTAGCAAGTCAGTTAAGAACAAATTCATATTTACAATGACGGCCTAAACCGGTCAAATCYGGACGACGCTGGGCCAATTGTGCGCCAAATGTGATACAGCCTGGATTTGAACCAGGGACTGTAGTGATGCCTCTTGCACTAAGATGCAGTGCCTTAGACCGCTGCGCCACTTAAACAACCTATTTTGATGTACTTCTACCCTGCCAAGATAAGAACACAAAACCTTCACAATGTGACATTAATCATATGAGACACTAGGTTTGTTGACTGACAATTAAACGATATTTAGTCTCCTTTATGACCAAGAGTGCTTTGCATCAATGGTTTATCCCAGTTTATCATAGAAAGCAGGACTAAAACGATCTCCTCATAGACACACATAGAGATCAGCAGCACAGTAAGCAGCAGCAGAGATATCACCGCAGCGTCACAGCAGCTCGGCATTCTATAATAAACATCAAGGCGTTGCTTAGTAACCTGATGAGAGGGCGGTTTGTTCTCTNGGATTAAATATTATTATTATCACTAGGGATTATATATTATTATTAACACTAGGGATTATATATTATTATTAACACTAGGGATTATATATTATTATCAACACTAGGGATTATATATTATTATTAACACTAGGGATTATATATTATTATTAACACTAGGGACTTTATATTAATATATCACACGAGGGATTATATTTTATTATTATATTATTATTATCACTAGGCATTGTATATTATTATTATTGTTATTATTTTATTATCAGTAGGGATTATTATATTCTAACACAGTATGATGTTTTAACCAGTGAGCCCGTCCCCACTGTAGCAGTCAGTGGGTCAGTGGCAGAGGAATAGGTCACCTCATTTAACTGTGGTTTAACGAGGGTTAATGCAGTTTCCTTAGTGGGATGAATGGGGAGGGACTGAACACACTGAGGGATGTATGTTGTTAGATGTGACCTGGGAGAGTTGGAGGGTCTGGTATGGTGAGAGATGAATCCAGATGAATCCAGATGACAGAACTCTTAAAAATAACAGCAATACTACCAATAATCTAACACTTTCCTCAAAAAAGTAGTTTACAATCGTACAATATACAGAAATGAGAAAGACACAGTGGTAAAAATCCCTCAGTATGTTTCCCTTCGACCCGACTGCAATGAACTTCTGTCTGTTATAACGTGTCATTCACTTGAAAGCCAGTTGTATGTTGTGTTGTACACAGCAGCTGATGAGAGAGCTGGTTAGGACAGGATGAGGCTAAACGTGTCCTCTGCACCTATAGAAAAAGGTACTGATTAATATCATGACGGTCCTGGCTGTTGAAAGAGAAGGTCAGTAACACGAGTTATGAAGTGACACAACCACACGATGCAACGTTCTCTGGGTGTCTTTCAGAGAGGTGGGACGTGTCCATCGATAGGACACGTCCAGGGCTTTCAGCCCAAGGCTAACCAATCAGGACTCAGTTTATTAATATATATAGTTTTAATTTAACCTTTATTTTACTAGGCAAGTCAGTTAAGAACAAATTCTTATTTACAATGACGGCCTACCCCGGCCAAATCCGGACGACGCTGTGCCAATTGTGCGCCGAATTTGAAACAGCCTGGATTTGAACCAGGGACTGTAGTGCTGCCTCTTGCACTAAGATGCAGTGCCTAACAGCTTGCCCAAACCGGCTGCGCGCGTGCGCCATCGTGCGCTATCGTGCATACATTTATTTTGCCCCCCCCACACCAAACGCGATCACGACA
>NW_019947057.1:41070-50429 GCF_002910315.2 Salvelinus sp. IW2-2015 | reverse complement strand
GAAGGAGAGAGATGTTTTAGCCTGCCTGCTCCTCTACAAGGCTGTTAGCAAGCCAGCTCTCTCTACAGGCTGTTAGCAGCCAGCTCCTCCCTACAGGCCTGTTAGCAGCCAGCCTCCACCTCTACAAGCTGTTGCTGCTGCTCCTCTACAGGCTGTTAGGCAGCCAGCTCCTCCTCTACAGGCTGTAGCAGCCAGCTCCTCCTCTACATGGCTGTTAGCAGCCAGCTTCCACCTCTAACCAGGCTGTTAGCTGCCTGCCTCCCTCTACAAGGCTGGTTAGCTTCACTGCTTCCTCTAACAGGCTGTTTAGCAGCCAGCTGCCTCCTCTACAGTGCTGTTAGCAGCCAGCTCCACCTATACAGGCTGTTCAGCAGCCCAGCTCTTCCTCCTACATGGGCTGTGTATCAAGGCCAGCTCCACCTCTACAGCTGTTAGCTGCTCAGCTCCACCTCTAGGCTGTTCGCAAAGCCAGCCCTCCCACGCTCTACAATGCTGTTTAGCAGCGCAGCCTTCCTCCTCTACAAGCTGTAGCAGCCAGTTTCCCTCCTCTACAGGATGTCAGCAGCCAGCCTCCTCCTCTACAGGCTGTTTGTATCAGCAGCTCCAATCTCTACATGCTGTTAGCAGCCAGCTCCACCTCTACAGGCTGTTAGCAGCCAGCTCCTATATCAGGCTGTTAGCAGCCAGCTACTCCTTACAGGCTGTTAGCAGCCCAGCTGCCTCCTCTACAGGCTGTTAGCAGCCCAGCTCCTCCTGCTAAACCAGGCTGTTACGCAGCCAGCTCCACCTCTCAGGGCTGTTAGCAGCCATCTCCCGTCCTATACCAGGGATGTTTAGCAGCCAGCTCCTCCTGCTACAGGCTGTTTAGCAGCCAGTCCTCCTCTACAGGCTGTTAGCCAGCCAGCTCTTCCTCTAGCAGGCTGTTATCAGCCAGCCATCCACCCTACAGGCTGTTAGCTGCCTTGCAGCTCACCTCTACAGCGCTGTTAGCAGCCAGCGTCCACCTCTACAACTGCTGTTAGCAGCAGCTCCTCCTCTAACAAGCTGTTTAGCAGCCAGTTTCCTCTCTACAGAGTCCAGCAGCAGCTCCTCCTCTACGGCTGTTATCAGCCAGCTCCCCCATCTTCTACAATGCTGTTAGCAGCCAGCTCCATTCTACACATGCTGTCAGCAGCCAGCTCCTCCTCTACAGGCTGTTAGCAAGCACAGCTCCATCTCTACATCAGCTTGTTAGCAGCCCGAGCTCCATCGTCTAGCATGCTGTCCGCAGCCAGCTCCTCCTCCTACATGCTGTTTAGCAGCCAGCTCCATCTCTACAGGCTGCTTAGCAGCCTGCCCTCCTCTAGCAGGCTGTTAGCAGTCCAGCTCCTCCCTCTACAGGACTGTTAGCAGCACAGCTCCTCCCACATGCTGTTAGCAGCCAGCTCCATCCTCTACAGGCTGTTAGCAGCCTCTCTCTACAGGCTGTTAGCAGCCAGCTCCACCTCTTACAGGCTGTTAGCAGCCAGCTCCTCCTCTACAGGCTGTTAGCAGCCAGCTTCCTCCTCTATCATCGCCTGTTAGCAGCAGCTCACCCTAACAGGCTGTTTGCACCAGCTCCATCCTGGCTGTCTAGCTGCCTGCTCCTGCTACCAGGCTGTTCGCAGCAGCTCCTCCTCTACAGCTGTGCAGCAGGCTCCTCCTCTACGGCCTGTTCAGCCAGCCCACCTCTTTACAGGCTGTATAGCTGCCCTGTTCCTCTACAGGCTGTTAGGCAAAGCCAGCCTCCTCACTCTACAGGCTGTTTAGCGCAGCTCCTCCTCTTACAACTGCTGTTACGCAAGCTCCACCGCTCCGCTGTCACTCTACAGGCTGTTAGCTGCCGCTCCTTCTACAGGCTGTTAGCTGCACGCTGGACTCCCTCTTAACATGGTGCGTGTAGGGCAGCCAGGCTCCTACCTCTACAGGCTGTTAGCAGCCAGCTCCTCCTACATACCATGCGCTCTACAGATCCATGCCCTACCCTCTACAGGCTGTACAGTGCCTCTTACAGCAAGCCGCTGATCACTCTCGACAGGTGTCTTTCCTCTCGTCTATAAGCCCTCTCCTCTCTTTCCTCTTATCTATCTCTGTTTTATTACCATTCGTATCCTCATATAATTATGCAGTGAAAACTGTAAAATGGTGAGAGGCTGCTGGGAGTCGCAGTGTTCTCATCCACCCCACAGGGCTCCTTTCGCCCCATCATAATGAGGGCAGGAGAGGCTGGGAGTCACTCCTCTTCCCCCTTCCACGTCTACCTCTACTACTCCCGCTCCTTCTCTCCCCTTCATCCACCCCACAGGGCTCCTTAGCCATCATAATGAGCAGTAGAGGCTGGGAGTCCAGCTCCTCTCCCCCCTCCACTCATCCTCGACTACTCCCTCCCTCTCCTCCCTTCATTCCACCCCACAGGGCCCTTGCAGCCCATCATCAATAATAGGCCAGGAGAGGCTGGGTGAGTGGTCCAACTGTCTCATCTACCACATGCAGGGGCCCCTTCAGCCCCATCATAATTGAGCTACGTAGAGCTAAGGGAAGTCCAGTGTCTCATAACACTAGCAAGGCGCAGGGCTCCTTCGCCTCACCATTCATAATCGAAGTCCAGTAGAGGCTGGAGTCCAGTGCTCATCCACCCCACAGGGCTCCCTTCAGCCCCCATCATAATGAAGCAGTAGAGGCTGGGAGCCAGCTCCTCTCCCCCCTCCACTCTACCTCTACTACTCCCTCCCTCTCCTCCCCCTTCATTCCACCCCACAGGGCTCCTTCAGCCCATCATGAATGAGCAAGGAGGGCTGGGGTCCACGTCCTTCATCTACACAGCAGGGCCCTCGCCCATCATAATGAGCAGTAGAGGCTGGGAGTCCAGTGTCTCATTCCACACGCAGCAGGGCCTCCTTCAGCCCCATCATAATGAGCAGAGAGCTGGGAGTCCACTGTCTCATCTACACAGCAGGGCTCCTTCAGCCCCATCATAATGAGCAGTAGAGGCTGGGAGTCCACTTCTCATCCACACAGCATGGGCTCCTTCAGCCCCATCATAATGAGCAGTAGAGGCTGGGAGTCCACTGTCTCATCCAACACAGCAGGGTCCTTCAGCCCCATCATAATGAGCAGGAGAGCTGGGAGTCACATGTCTCATTCCACACAGCAGGCTCCTTCAGCCCCCATCATAATGAGCAGGAGAGGGGACCAGTAGAGGGTACAAAATGAATTATTAAAACAATCTGCAATTGAAATGAAATGAACAGCCCCAGTTCAACCCAGTGCTCTCGGAGTAGCAGACTGCTAGACTGTTAGAGAGGTTTATAGGAAGGCAACATCAAATCACCTCGTTTGTAATGCAAAAACGTAACTCGCAAAAACAAAAAACATATATTTATTACTGTTTTTTATGTAATCCTTTTTTTTTGTTATATTTTAGAAAACAAATGTTACCCTTCTAAAATAAGTCTAATAATGGTAGTTCAATGTTTGACCTACGAATTTAATACAACAATGATTTACAGTTACGCTATTGGCTCCATATAAACAATGCGTAACCTACAGAACATGATGACAAGGCAGTATAGCTGCAAGGGTTAGGGTTAGGGACAGGTTTGTAACCTGTCACAGGTTAACTCTATATGGTAGGATAATGTAACCTATTAATAGGTTATCTCTAAATGGTAGGATAATGTAACATATTGTAGGTTATCTCTAAATGGTAGGATAATGTAACATATTGTAGGTTATCTCTAAATGGTAAGGATAATGTAACATATTGTAGGTTCTCTGTAAATGGTAGATAATGTAAACGTATTGTAGGTTAACTCAAATGGTAGGATAATGTAACGTATTGTAGGTTATCTCTAAATGGTTGTGGATAATGTAACGTATTGTAGGTTATCTCTAAATGGTAGGATAATGTAACATTATTGTAGGTTATCTCTAAATGGTAGGATAATGTAACATATTGTAGGTTATCTCTAAATGGTAGGTAATGTAACGTATTGTGTAGGTTAACTTCTAAATGGTAGGATAATGTTAACGTATTGTAGGTTATCTCTAAATGGTAGGATAACTGTAACGTATTGTAGTTATCTCTAAATGGTAGGATAATGTAACGTATTGTAGGTTATCTCTAAATGGTAGGATAATGTAACCTATTGAGACTGGTTTTCAGGTGCTCATTTCAACCATCAAAAGAACATCATGGCTATCAGAATACACAGCAGTAATGCCCAACATTATGTTAGTCTAAGTAATGCATTTCAAATGACAACGTTTCCCTCTTCTTCTGACCTCAGACGTATGGGCCTGGTCAAAACGGAACGCACTTCGTAGGAACACAGACTAATGTCGGACATTATGAAACTCATAGAAGTTTTGGAAGACCTTGAGGCAGGATGAAGGTTAAACTAGCTCCATTGAACGTCGACAACTGAAGCCTCTTGTAATAGATATATGTGAAATCTTCCCTTGGAATTCCCCTGGCAGTCTCAACCTAGTCATTTAATAGGAGCCCAGAGTGGACCAGAAACCCTCTGAGTGATTTCATCTGGCCACGACGCAGGGCATGCCACAAGACTCCTCCAGGCCATGTTCTCGATTGGTGTTCAAGATGGTGTGCTGCTTCCATATCTCTGCATTAATTACATAGTAATGTGTGTCTTTGTGTGTGTGAAACAGTAGTATTCTAACCAGTATCCCCCACTATCTCCATATCTAACCAGTATTCCCCCACTATCTCCATATCTAACCAGTATTCCCCCACTATCTCCATATCTAACCAATTATGCCCCCACTATCTCCATATCTAACCAGTATTCCCCCACTATCCCCATATCTAACCAATTATGCCCCCACTATCTCCATATCTACCAGTATTTCCCAGTATTCTCCATATCTAACAGTATTTCCCAGTATCTCCATATCTAACCAGTATTCCCCCACTATCTCCATATCTAACCAGTATTTCCCCACTATCTCCATATCTAACCAGTATTTCCCCACTATCTCCATATCTAACCAGTATTCCCCCCACTACTCTCCAATCTAACCAGTATTTTCCCCCTATCTCCATATCTAACCAGTATTCCCCACTATCTCCATATCTAACCAGTATTTCCCAGTATCTCCATATCTAACCAGTATTTCCCACTATCTCCATATATAACCAGTATTTCCCCAGTATCTCCATATATAACCAGTATTGCCAGTATCTCCAAGTCATAAGCTACATGGTTTATTAAATATATGCTCTGGCCCTGTCTTGCACTGACTTATATACGCACTATATAAACACTATATAGACACACCCACTAGTACTATATACACCACTATATACACACCTATATACACATTATATACACCACTATATACACACTAATATACACACTCACTAGAACTATATACACACTGTATACACACTATAATACACCTGTATACACACTATATAACACACTATATACACATCCACTAGACTATATACACATTATATACACACTATTACACACACACTAGACTATATACACACTATATACACACTATATACACCCCACTAGACTATATACACACTATATACACACTCACTAGACTATATACACAACTAAACACACCCACTAGACTGTATACACACTATATACACACTATATACACACCTACTAGACTGTATACACACTGTATACACACTATATACACACCCACTGACTATATACACACTATATACACACTATATAACACCCACGAGACTGTATACACACTATATAACACGATATACACACCCACTACACTATATACACACATATACACACTATATACACACCACTAGACTATATACACACTATATACACACGATATACACACCCACTAGACTAAATACACACCCTCTAGACTATATACACACTATATACACACTATATACACACCCACTAGATTGTATACACATACTATATTACACACATATACACACCCACTAGACTATATACACACTATATACACACTAATATACACACCTCAGACATATACACAACTATTACACAGCCACTAACTAATACACACTAATAACACACTATAATACACACCCACTATACTATATACACCCTCACATACACTAAATATACACACTATTTACACACTAATTACACACTATAATACACACCTCACGTAACACACTATACACACTCACTACAGTATATATACACACTACTGTACACACTATATACACACTCACATTACACTATACATACACACTATATCACTACTCATTACACTATATATACACACTATATCACACTCCACTACACACTATATATACACCACTCAACTAGACACTATATACATACACACTATATACACACTCACTACCTCAATATACAACACTCACAGGTGATACATAACACACATATACACACTCACTACACTATATATACACACTCAACCTCTAGGTGATACATACACACTATATACACACTCACTACACTATATACACACACTCACTACACTATATATACACACTATATACACACTCACTAGACTATACATACACACTATATACACACTCACTCGAGTGTGTAGATGTTGTTCCCACTGTGACTATTAAAACTTACCCTAACCAGAACCCGTGGATGGATGGAGGCATTCGTGCAAAACTGAAAGCGCAAACCACCTCATTTAACCACGTAAAGGTGCCTGGGATTATGGCTGAATACAAACAGTGTAGTTATTCCCTCCGCAAGGCAATCAAACAAGCGAAATGTCAGTATAGAGACAAAATGGAGTCGCAATTCAACGGCTCAGACACGAGACGAATGTGGAAGGGTCTACAGACAATCACGGACTACAAAAAGAAAACCAGCCACGTCACGGACACCGACGTCTTGTTACCAAACAAACTAAACACCTTCCTCCCCCGCTTTGAGGATAATATAGTGCCACCGACGCGGCCCACTACCAAGGACTGTGGGCTCTCCTTCTCCGTGGCCGACATGAAAACGACATTTAAACGTGTTAACCCTCACAAGTCTGCTGGCCCGCGTCCTCAGAGCATGTGAAGACCAGCTGGCTGGTGTGTTTACAGACATATTCAATCTGTCATTTAGTTCAGTTACCTTCGCTTTCTTGTGTGCAGGAACATTGGTGGACATCTTGAATCAAGTTGGGACAACAGACTGGGATAGTAACTGCCCTATACACTTGAAACTGGGATTAACCCTTGAAGAGCACACTTCTCCAGCGTGTCAGTGGCTATTGAAGGTGTCGTGGTTATACGTGGTCCGCGGTTGTGAGGCCGGTTGGGTGTACTGCCAAATTCTAAAAAAACGACATTGGCGTTAGCTTATCATGGAGAAATTAACATTCAATGCACTGACAACGGCTCTGGTGGACATTCCTGCAGTCAGCATGCCAATTGCACGCTCCCTCAAAACTTGAGACATCACAACACAGATCGACTACACAGAGGACTGGGTTCTTCTCATGACACCATGCTAAACACAGAGGACTGGGTTCCTGTGTCCAGGCCTCTAATGCTACATCCCAAAGTCCACCTAATTCCCTACAATATGCTCTCTATGGACCCTGGTCAAAAGTAATGGACTGATGTTCCCTTAAACTAGGAACTTAACCCCCTAAACTGCTCAGTTGGTGCTGCCCTGCGGTTGCCCTCTGCTCCAGCCTCAACAATCTGACGTGTTCGTGTACATCGGAAAACACATTTCCATTACGTTTGGACTAGTAAAGTGTATCTGTTAGGGTACCATTTGGGACACAGACTAAGTGTGTTTCCATAGTCCACAGCAAGTCCAGTCATTGAGACAGTAACAAACCTCTTTATAGAGACAGTCTAATTATATACAACAGTAACAAACCTCTATATAGCTGTCTACTGACTTCAGCCTTACATCAACACATTGTCTATTTTCCTACAACATTCCCCCTCCTAGAGGTCCTTGACCCCAGCATCAACACATTGTCTGATTTCCTACAGCATTCCCCCTCCTAGTGGTAGAGGTCCCTGACCCCAGCCTTACATCAACACATTGACCCTCTTGGTTTTATTAGGAGAAAGAAGTCTTCCGTCCAATCTGTCGTCGTCGCGGCACTGTGTTCTTTGAAGAGCTTTTTTCTGGTCCTAAAGCCAAGCGTCGCCCTGAAGCGGAGAGTGGTCTCGAAGAGGAGCGTGGTCTTGAAGAGGAGCGTGGTCTTGAAGAGGAGCGTGGTCTTGAAGAGGAGTGTGGTCCTGAAGAGGAGCGTGGTCCTGTAGAGGAGCGTGGTCCTGAAGAGGAGCGTGGTCTTGAAGAGGAGGCGTGGTCCTGAAGAGGAGTGTGGTTCTGAAGAGGAGCGTGGGTCCTGAAGAGGAGCGTGGTCCTGAAAGAGGAGCGTGTTCTTGAAGAAGGAGCGTGGTCCTGAAGAGGAGCGTGGTCCTGAAGAGGAGCGTGTTCTTGAAGAGGAGCGTGGTCCTGAAGAGGAGCGTGGTCTTGAAGAGGAGCGTGGTCTTGAAGAGGAGTGTGGCTTGAAGAGGAGGCGTGGTCCTGTAGAGGAGCGTGGTTCTGAAGAGGAGCGTGGTCCTGAAAAGGAGCGTGGTTCGGAAGAGGAGCTGTGTCTTGAAGAGGAGCGTGGTCCTTGAAGAGGAGCGTGGTCTTGAAGAGGAGCGTGGTCTTGAAGATAAGCGTGGTTCTGAAGAGGAGCGTGGTCCTGAAGAGGAGCGTGGTTCTGAAGCGAGCGTGGTCTTGAAGAGGAGCGTGGTCCTGAAGAGGAGCGTGGTTCTGAGAGGAGCGTGGTTGAAGAGGGGCGTGGTCCTGAAAGGGAGCGTGGTCCAAAGGAGGAGCGTGGTCCTGAAGAGGAGCGTGGTCCTGAGAGAGCGTGGTCCTGAAGAGGACGTGGTCCTGAAGAGGAGCGTGGTCTTGAAGAGAGCGTGGGTCCTGAGAAGAGGAGCATGGTCTTGAAGAGGAGCGTGGTCCTGAAGAAGAGGAGCGTGGTCCTGAAGCGTCCTGCAGCTTTGACATAAGAGTGAAATCCCTTTCTTGCTAGTTCTTTCCCAACAATGCCGTACTCAACAAAAGTAGTACGATAACATAAAGTAGAACAAAGAGTAAAGAAAATAGAAAGAAAAGTAGATAGATATAAGAAGAACAAAATAAATTCACGTTTTTATTTCAGTTGGTCTTAAACAGGCCATTCAGACAGACTGTTTCTCTGTGGTCTTTTAACAGGCATCTCAGCCATACTGTTTCGTGGTGTCTTAAACAGGCGTTCAGACAGACTGTTTCTCTGTGGTCTTAACAGGCATTCAGACAGACTGTTTCTCTGTGGTCTTAAACAGGCGTTCAGACAGACTGTTTCTCTGTGGTCTTAACAGG
>NW_019947057.1:33478-33975 GCF_002910315.2 Salvelinus sp. IW2-2015 | reverse complement strand
GGGTTAGGGTTAGGGGTTAGGGTTAGGGGTTAGATGTGTGGGGTTAGGGGTTAGGATTAGGTGTTAGGGATGTTTATGGTTAGTGTTAGGGGTGATGGAGGAGTCGGGCTCTTCTCCAACACCATCCATCCATGATGAGCCCCCCCCACACACACACTCCCCCCAAATTACAATAGTTACACAAACCCAGAGCTCTTTCTCCGGTCAAAAAGCAACAAAGAAACTAAATCTCAGAGCAGGGTAATCCCCTTTGTGTCTGTTTTATCTAGAGGCTGTCCAACGCTCCAACGAGAACATCCTATTCCCTCCCTGCCTACTCCTCCCTCCTCCTCGCCTACTGATCCTTTCTCCTCTCCGTCGACTCCTCTCCTCATCCTCCTCCTCCCCTCCTGCTCCCTTCTTCTCTCACCCATTACCATACCCCAGCCTGCACATAACCCCCGTCAAATTCACAGCAACCCTCTCCTCCCCTCTCTGTTCTACACCTCCCTCTCCTC
>NW_019947057.1:8667-30569 GCF_002910315.2 Salvelinus sp. IW2-2015 | reverse complement strand
AGGTGTAGCAAACAGAGAGGGGAGGAGAGGGAGGTGTAGAACAGAGAGGGGAGGAGAGGGAGGTGTAGAACAGAGAGGGGAGGAGAGGGTTGCTGTGAATTTGAGCGGGGTTATGTGCAGGCTGGGGTATGGTAATGGGTGAGAGAACCTCCCTCTCCTCCCCTCTCTGTTCTACACCTCCCTCTCCTCGCCTCTCGGTTCTACACCTTCCTCTCCTCCCCTCTCTGTTCTACACCTCCCTCTCCTCTCCTCTATGTTCTACACCTCCCTCTCTACCACACTAGAGTCCTTAACTACAAGTCTGTTGTATGGAGAGTTTATTGTACAATATATAATTAATAATAATACAATATATAATTACACCTCTGGATCTACAACAAAGATAAACAACACTTTACAATGTGTACGACAAGATAAAGAGTCGCTTGTGAATATGTGTAGAGAATGAGTAAAAAACATGGCAATTTAGTCCCTCAAAAGTCAAACCTCTGTAATTAACGGTAAAACAATAGAGATGAACTGTAAACTAGCTACTGTAAAAATAAGAGCTTAATTTTAAAAGAGCTACTGTAAAACAATACAGTTTAAATGTAAACTAGATACTGTAAAACTATAGAGTTGAACTGTAAACTAGATACTGTAAAACTATAGAGTTGAACTGTAACCTAGATACTGTAAAACTATAGAGCTGAACTGTAAACTAGATACTGTAAAACTATAGAGCTGAACTGTAAACTAGATACTGTAAAACTATAGAGCTGAACTGTAAACTAGATACTGTAAAACTATGGAGCTGAACTGTAAACTAGATACTGTAAAACTATGGAGTTTTCTCCAGAGGGGTACAGACCGCTCAGTTCTCCAGAGGGGTACAGACCACTCAGTTCTTCAGAGGGGTACAGACCGCTCAGTTCTCCAGAGGGGTACAGACCGCTCAGTTCTCCAGAGGGGTACAAACCGTTCAGTTCTCCAGAGGGGTACAGACCATTCAGTTCTCCAGAGGGGTACAAACCATTCAGTTCTCCAGAGNAGTTCTCCAGAGGGGTACAGACCATTCAGTTCTCCAGAGGGGTACAAACCATTCAGTTCTCCAGAGGGGTACAGACCATTCAGTTCTCCAGAGGGCCATGGGATGAGCATGGGGGAACTGCTGTTGAAAACTAAATTAAAATGAATATCAATTCAATACAAACGTTTTTTTAACCATTAAACTAATGTAAACGGTATTATAATGGGGAAAAACATGTTAAAGCCTTACTTTCAAGATGAGGTCCATTCTTCTCATAGTCTGGTTGGCTAATCGGTCGAAGGCCTTCTCGTACCAGTGAGGATTTTTCTACAGTACTTTGCTTTATCTTGGCCAGGTCGCAGTTGTAAATGAGAACTTGTTCTCAACTGGCCTACCTGGTTAAATAAAGGTGAAATAAAAATAAACAGTGATTTAATAATGATCCTCTCTATAGACAGGACTGCGATGTTCCTCAGTCTCTCTTGTCCCATAGTGTTCAGCCTCTTGAGGCAGGAGAAGTTTCGCTCCACACCAGCTGATGTTGCCCCCATAGTAGCAACTAGACACATGAGCCTGTACAGCTCAGGCATCCCTTCATCAAGTCCACTACTCATATAGTGCAGGATTGGACACATGAGCCTGTTTAGCTCAGACATCCCTTCATCAAGTCCACTACTCATATAGTGCAGGATTGTGTGAAACTACTTTGCAATGTTCCCAGTGAATCACAGTATCAAATAAATTGCCACAAGGTCTTCAATCTCCTCGTCAAAGCATGGCCTGGAAATGTACTACCATTTAACAACTCCAGGAATCTCATGCTGTCCAGGCTTTTGTACCGCTGTGCAATCTGAGACGTGATGTTTATCATGAATCGAGTCATACGGCACCTTGTAGGTGTGCCCTACATCCTGAGTGCCGAACACTTCCTCCTGGTCTACGGATCCTCTGTAATGCTCAGTTTTGACAATTCTAGAAGTTAAATTCCAACTTGGAAATTCCAACTTGCACGTCCGTCCTCTTGGTCGACTTGCAAAAAAAAGTGTTTGAAGCCGCCCGGCGTCGCAAAGAAAACTTTGGGAATGAACTTGGTGCTCCGACTCAGAACTAAATTGAGCCGTGGGAATAGCAATGCACTAAAGTGTCACTCGGCGCTACTCCTCTTCCGTTTGCCTGCAGGCCATTACAGCAGCACCGCCATAGGTTTGGGAAACAAGATTCTTCGTGACGTTAAACTCAGACATCTCAGAATTTCAGAAAGTCAAACACAGACTGTGCATCTCGCTCACGTGACACATCAAAGTTGCCCAAGACACGTTCCTAAATAAAGCCCTGATCTTCCACTGATGATAACTGATAACTGCGAGAGACAGCTGATGGTTTCATCCATTTGCAATGTGAAAAACTGCACTGTGTCCACTTCTCTTTTAATCTCACCTTTAATGGATGATGCGATGGAAGCTATCAAATCATTCTGAATTGATTTCGACATCCCAAAGAAGACAATGCTGCATTTCAGCAGCGTATCATAACGTGCTATTTCCGCAGCAAGCTCCTTGTAGTTGCCATTGGTAGCGAAACTTTCCCTCTCGTCGTGTCCTCTAAAAGATAATTCTAGCCCCCAGAATGCAGTGGTGTTAAGAAGCCCCTGTTTCTTCTTACTTTCTCGTTGTGTTGCGCAGTTTGAATACCGTCCATTATTTTTCCCAGAATCATGAATCTGACGTGAGCATTTCAATGCTCCCTGCTTTTGTTTTTCTGTTTAGCTGAACGATCGCTGTTCTTCAGGTCACAGTTCCTCCCTTTCGCCCAAGACTCAGACTTTACAAAAAGCAGGCAAGGCCAGAAATACAGGCAGAAATGAAAGGGGTTCTTCAACAAAAAGACCTCAACATTTTCGGCAGCGTTGGCCATTCTGGTGGAGAAAACTGCAAGCTCACGCTGCTAGCTACTGTTACTTGCTACGGAAGTTAGCCATATTTAAATAAATTGCACGAACTGGACACAAAAATAAAGTTCTAAAACAAAGAAAACAGTTATTAAATCAAAGTTTATTTGTCACGTGCGCCGAATATAACAGACCTTATAGTGAAATGCTTACTTACAGGCTCTAACCGACAGTGAAAAATAACAGTAGCGAGGCTATATACAGACACCGGTTAGTCAGGCTGATTGAGGTAGTATGTACATGTAGATATGGTTAAAGTGACTGTGCATATATGATGAACAGAGAGTAGCAGTAGCGTAAAAGAGGGGTTGTGGGGTGGTGGGTGGGACACAATGCAGATAGCCCGGTTAGCCATTTGATTACCTGTTCAGGAGTCTTATGGCTTGGGGGTAAATACCGTTGAGAAGCCTTTCTGTCCTAGTTATAATATACTTCCTCTGTCTCTTGTAATTTGAAAACATTTATTTGAATTGAATAATATCCAAAAAACGCTCAACTCTCTCTCCTCACTCTCAATCTCTATCCAACTGTGACACCGAGCTTCTCAACACATAGAACCCCCATAATGCTCTGTGGCGCAATCCCAATACAACACACTAGGTTCGTTCTCTGATCCTAATTCTATGATTGGATGGACAACATGTCAGTTCATACTGCAAAAGCTTTAATTGGTAGGTGGAAGTCCTCTGAAAGTAGTCATAATTACCATGTATGTCTATGGAGGGCGGTGAGGCCTACGAGCCTCCTAGGTTTTGTATTGAAGTCAATGTAGCCAGAGGAGGACGGAAGCTAGCTGTCCTCCGGCTACACCATGGTGCTACCCTACAGAGTGCTGTTGAGGCTCTGTAGACCTTCTTCGCCAAACAGTGTATTTTAATCAATTATTTGGTGACGTCTGAATATATTTAGTGTAGTTTTATCTAAAAATTATAACTTTTTAAAATGTTTCAGTACATATATTTATTTTTTTCACAGAGGAGGATGGTTCTCCCCTTCCTCTTCTGATATACCTTAACTGTAAACTAGATACTGTAAAACAATCTAAACCCAAAGATAAACCAGAGACTAACTATTGCTGTCAGAAATATTCTAGAGGCATACAGGGAAATCTAGTGTCTTAATAGATAGCAGCAGGGAGGTCTAGCCTCTGGCTGAGATTAGACACAGAGAGATTGGAACGTTGCCTGTGTAATCTGCTAATCCCATTAATTATTACACAGTCATTATAGACGACTGACTATAATCCCTCCTGAGAGAGAAACACCATCCTGGAGTGGGTGGTGGGGGGGGGGTTACTGTTCCACCTGTTCAAGAGGAGAGCCACAGAAGGAGAAAGGAGAGAGGAGAGAGCAGGATAAAGGAGAGAGAGAGGGGAGCAGGAGAGAGGAGAGAGAGGAGAGAGAGAGAGAGAGGAAAAGAGAGAGAGGGGAGAGAGGAGAGAGAGAGAGAGAGGAAAAGAGAGAGAGAGGGGAGAGAGAGCGGAAGAGATAGAGAGAGAGAGAGAAGAGAGAGAGAGAGAGAGAGAGAGAGAGAGAGAGAGAGAGAGAGAGGAGAGAGAGAGAGAGAGAGAGAGAGAGAGAGAGAGAGAGAGAAGAGAGAGAGAGGGAGAGAGAGGAGAGAGAGGAGAGAGAGGGGAGAGAGAAAACGCCGTACCCGCCGATGCGCCCGGCTCGGGCATTGACCCGTCGAGCGCCGTCCGAGAGAGATCGAGAGGGAGAGAGAGAGAGAGAGAGGAGAGAGAGGAGAGAGGAGAGAGAGGGAGGAGAGAGAGCGAGCGAGCAGGAGAGAAAGAAAGCAAAGAGAGCGATAGAGAGAGAGATAACCGAATGTAATCAACTCCTCTAAATAGTGTAAAGCTGTAGCTAACTAAATCTAGCCTCGACAGTCTTAGAAAGAAAGGTGCTACAGCATCTAGAACCTAAAGGGGATCTTCAGCTGTTCCCATAGGATAACCTTTTGAAGAACCCTTTTTGGTTCCAGGTAGAACCATTCTGGGTTCCATGTAGAACTACATGGAACGCAAAAGGGTTCTATCTGGAACCAAGAAGGGTTCTCCCTGGAACCCTAAAGGATTCTGCTATGGGGACAGCCAAAAAAAAACTTTTGAAACCATGTTGGTACTCTACCTAATAATATATGCTGTTGACCTTCTCCCCATTTTTCTCTTGGTCAGTTGCATCGTTGTGTTCCACTTTGTATTTGGTATGCTAACGAAAGGTCCATGGTTACACTGCTATATCATACCTATCTACTTTAGATACCTTATGTTACCAACTGCTCTACCATTGGTTGTCATGCCATAACAATATACCAACTCATCTACCGTGTGTTGTCATGGCTACAGTTGTAGCTCAGATACAGTGTAAGACAGACAGCTGTGAACCTGGCACCTCTGCTAGATGTTCTGTCTGCCTGTCTGCTGCAGAGAACAGACAGACAGCTGTGAACCTGGCACCTCTGCTAGATGTGCTGCAGAGAACAGACAGACAGCTGTGAACCTGGCACCTCTGCTAGATGTGCTGCAGAGAACAGACAGACATAGGGAGCTAATGAGGAGAGATGATGTGTCTTCTTCTGGGTTATTACGACTAATCAGACAGGGTCAGGAGATGATGGAGGTCATATTAAAACACAGTCAGTTAGCTCCATCAGGCATACTCAGTCTAAATGGTTCGACTGGACTGATGGTTCAAACGCCCACACCAGTAGAATTACACTTTTTCTAGCTGAAAGACGATTGCCAGAGCTATGATGTTGCACAACAATTTAAGTAATAGTTTTAGTCAAAGTATGATATATTTGAGCTTGAAGTGACAAATTGCCTCCTGAGCCATGGAGAAAATTATAATAAGATGTAAAGTGACTTCGGTCGCTGTTTGAACGGTGTTTCCTCCAACACATTGGTGCGGCTGGCTTCCAGGTTAAGCGGGCGGATGTTATATACAGTTGAAGTCGGAAGTTTACATGCACCTTAGCCAAGAAGAGAAGAAGAGCGGTTTGGCGGGTCATGTTTCGGGGGACACATTCCCTGTCTTAGGTCAGTTAGGATCACCACTTTCTTTTAAGAATGTGAACTGTCAGAATAATAGTAAAGAGAATGATTTATTTCAGCTTTTATTTCTTTACTTTTACTTCCTCATGAAGCCATCTATGTTGTTAAGTGCACCAGTCCCTCCTGCAGCAAAGCACCCCCACAAGATGATGCTGCCACCCCCGTGCTTCACGGTTGGGATGGTGTTCTTCGGCTTGCAAGCTTCCCCCTTCTTCCTCCAAACATAACGATGGTCATTATGGCCAAACAGTTCTATTTTTGTTTCATCAGACCAGAGGACATTTCTCCAAAATGTACGATCTTTGTCCCCATGTGCGGTTGCAAACTGCGGTTGCAAACTGTAGTCCGGCTTTTTTATGGCGGTTTTGGAGCAGTGGCTTCTTCCTTGCTGAGCGGCCTTTCAGGTTGTGTCGATATAGGACTCGTTTTACTGTGCATATAGATATTTTTGTACCTGTTTCCTCCAGTATCTTCACACAGTCCTTTCCTTTTGTTCTGGGATTGATTTGCACTTTTCGCACCAAAGTACGTTCATCTCTAGGAGACAGAACGCGTCTCCTTCCTGAGCGGTATGACGGCTGTGTGGTCCCTGTGGTCCCTATTCTTCTTCTGTACAAGTCTTCAGTCAATAAGTATTCAACCCCTTTGTTATGGCAAGCCTAAAGAAGTTCAGGAGTAAACATGTGCTGAAGTGATTTTTGAATGACTACATCATCAGCTCTGCTCAGGTAATACCTCCCATAATTTCTAAGCGTTATCGTCATACATTTGTCTATACTGCCAGGGGTGTTGTCAGTTGTAATCTTGTACCAATTCATTTGAACTCCACTCTTAGATCTGCTATTATTAGCTCAAAATAGGAGCCCGCTGTGGTCTGCTCACCCAGTGCTTTTAGTTCAAATGTGAATTCAACAAACTGAATACCACCTGTTTTCAAATCATGTAGAGGGCTTCTGTCTGTTCTGTCCAAAGCCCATATAAGTAAGTTTATAATATTCAATCATTGATTACTCTGAGAGTTCCCCATATTGACATTTGGCCCTATGGTGCCAAAATGTGACCAGTTTCAGGAAACTAGGCATATGTCGCGTGTCGCTACTTCACAGGAGAGCAATTTGAAAGTACTTTTATTTTTTTAAGAAATGTGTTTTTTGTTGTTGCAGAATTGCCTTCTCGAACATGTGCCTTAATAACATGCAGTCTGTAAATAACAATAAAATGGTTAAATTACCAGCCTATTTGGTTTAGCCACAGAAAAAGTCAGCAAACTTCCCGCTAGCCATGATTGGCTGATAAAATGATTGGACTGGACATGCCGAGAGATGAGTTTGAATTTGTCTGCCGTATAGCGCGGTTCTGTCTATTTGAGCTGGTCAGTATGTCTAGGTAATCCTGTCTAACGTGGCTTTTTTTTGTAACGTATCGAGTAGTAATCTGCATAAACCTAATATCAAGTTAAAGTGTACTCTTAGCTAGCTAGCATTAGCTGGCTGGCTCGCTAGCTAACGTTATGTGTATGCTCTCCACTTTCTGGAGGGCCGAGTTTTGAAATCAGTGTAAATTGAGTATGATAGCTAAGGAGACGGAGAAAACACCTGTCTTTGGATTACATCTTCAAACTAAGGGCAATGAGATGTGTCAATCCAGCGCGTTTGGTAAACAAATCCAAAGTCACAAAGTGCATTCACTAAAAGCAGACGAAATGTCAAAAAAGTTCCGTAACAGTCAGTAGAAACATGTGAAACGATGTATTGAATCAATCTTTAGGATGTTTTTAACATAATTCCTCAATAATGTTCCAACCGGAGAATTCCTTTGTCTTCAGAAAAGCAAATGGAACAGGAGCTACCTCTCATGTGAACGCGCATGGTCAGCTCGTGGCTGCTGGCAGACCTCTGACTCATTCCTCTCTCCTTTGGCCCAACTAAACAGTAGAGGCATCAGACAAGGTTCTAAAGACTGTTGACATCTAGTGGAAGCCTTAGGAAGTGCAACATMACCAATATCCCACTGTATCTTCAATAGGAGCTGAGTTGAAAATCGACCAACCTCAGATTTCCCACTTCCTGGTTCGATTTCTTATCAGGTTTTTGCCTGCCATATTAGTTATGTTATACTCATAGACATCATTCAAACAGGTTTAGAAACTTCAGAGTGTTTTCTATCCAGATCTACTCATAGTATGCATATTCTAGCTTTTATGCCTTTGTAGCAGGCCGTTTACTCTGGGCATGCTTTTCATCCGGACGTGAAAATACTGCCCCCTACCCCAAATAAGTTTTATGGATCACACCTCATGTAGCCTAGCCCATAGTCCTATATGTTTTAATAAGGTTAGTATCACACCTAATGTAGCCTAGCCCATAGGTTTTAATAAGGTTAGTATCACACCTCATGTAGCCTAGCCCATAGTCCTATATGTTTGAATAAGGTTAGTATCACACCTAATGTAGCCTAGCCCATAGTCCTATATGTTTTAATAAGGTTAGTATCACACCTCATGTAGCCTAGCCCATAGACCTATATGGTTTAATAAGGTTTGTATCGCAACTAAAGTGGCCAAATAACTTCTTAAAATGAAGCGCTTTAATCCGGGTGTAGAGACTAACTGGTATATATTAGCACAGTGAGTTTCAAGTTCGGGGAAAGATCATTTTCCCCATAAAAATTGACCTTTACAATTAAAGCATCACATGCATACTTGCATTTGTGGTTGCTTTTGATCATGTTGTTTTCCGCTATTGGAACTTTCATGCTTACAGCCTACTGCCATCTGCACATTGGTAAGGTTATATCGTGAAGAAATAGCCTCATTGTTTATCAACATTTTAAACTAAACATTCTGATCTGTTGCTTCAGCCACATTGCATTAAAAAGGTTTTGTATTAATTTGGTATCTTTCGCATCCCACAGCTGTCCCAGACTATGTTGGGAATATTTATTTATTTCACAGAATAGAATAGGTTGACTTTTGTACTATGGGGGATAGTAGATTGACATAAGCTAGTGCTTTTGCTGTTCGTTAGGTTCTCATTGCTGTTCTCATCTTGTTGGCTGACTAAAAGTAAATGTGGACAGTTCTTCCAATATCTTCAATATGCGCCTTAGAATTGGATAAGGACTTGCGCAGTTACTTCCCCGATGTGTCTGTCTTCACATGTAGCCTGTGAGAAAGACCCAATTACGTGATGGATAGTCGTGACTGATAGCTGTGTGAGTGAGAGGCGCTTCGGATTACACAGCACACTCAGGGAGAAGGGTACAACACAGCACACTCAGGGAGAAGGGGACAACACAGCAACACTCAGGAGAAGGGGACAACACAGGACAAGCAGACTCAGGGAGAAGGCACAACCAACAAGCACCACAGAGAAGGGGACAACACAGCAGCACTCCAGGGAGAAGGGTGACAAAACAGCAGCAACACTCAGGAGAAGGAAGGGCTCACACACAGCACACTCAGGGAGAGGGGACAACACAGCACACTCAGGGAGAAGGGACAACACAGCACACTCAGGGAGAAGGGACAACACAGCACACTCAGGGAGAAGGGGACAACACAGCACACTCAGGAGAAGAGTACAACACAGCACACTCAGGGGAAGGGGACACAACAGCACACTCAGGGAGAGGGAACAGCACAGCACACTCAGGGAGAAAGGTACAACACAGCACACTCAGGGAGAAGGGAACAACCACAGGCACACTCAGGGAGAAGGGGACAACACAGCACACTCAGGGAGAAGGGTACAACACAGCACACTCAGGAGAAAGGGTACAACAAGCACACTCAAGGAGAGGGGACAAACAGCACACTCAGGAGGACAGGGGACAACACAGCACACTCAGGGAGAAGGGGACAACACAGCACACTCAGGGAGAAGGGAACACACAGCACACTCAGGGAGAAGGGTACAACAACGCACACCAGTGAGAAGGGGACAACACAGCACACTCAGGGAGAAGGGAACACACAGCACACTCAGGGAGAAGGGAACAACACAGCACACTCAGGGTGAAGGGGACAACACAGCACACTCAGGGAGAAGGGACAAACACAGCACACTCAGGAGAGGACAACACAGCACACTCAGGAGAGGGTACAACACAGCAACTCAGGGAGAAGGGTACAACACAGCACACTCAGGGAGAGGTACAACACAGCACCCACTCAGGGAGAAGGGTGACAACAGCACACTCAGGGAGAAGGGGACAAACACAGCACACTCGGGAGGAAGGAACAACACAGCACACTTCAGCGGAGAAGGGACAACACAGCACACTCAGGAGAAGGGGACAACACAGCACACTCAGGGAGAAGGACCAACACAGCACATCAGGAGACAGGGACAACACAGCACACTCAGGAGAAGGGGACAACACAGCACACTCAGGAGAAGGGACAAACACAGCACACTCAGGGAAGGGAACAACACAGCACACCAGGGAGAAAGGTACAACACAGCACAACTCAGGGAGAAGGGAAACAACACCAGCACACTCAGGAGAAGTGAACAACACAGCACACTCAGGGAGAAGGGGAACAACCAGCACACTCAGGAGAAGGGTACAACACAGCACACTCAAGGGAGAAGGGTACAAACACAGCACACCAGGAGAGGGAATCACACAGCACACTCAGGGGAAGGGTACAAACACAAGCACACTCAGGGAGAAGGGGACAACACAGCACACTCAGGGAGAAGGGAACAACACCAGCACACTCAGGAAAGGGGTACAACACAGCACACTCAGGGAGAGTGAACAACACACGCACACTCAGGGAGAAGGGAACAACACAAGGCACACTTCAGGAGAAGGGGACAACACAGCACACTCAGGAGGAAGGTACAAACACAGCACACTCAGGGAAGTAGAACAACACAGCAACATCAGGGAGAAGGTACAACACAGCACACTCAGGGGAGAAAGGGCTAACACAGCACACTCAGGGAAAGGTACAACCAGCACACTCAGGGAGAAGGGACAACACAGCACACTGCAGGGAGAAGGGACAACACAGCACACTCAGGAGAAGGGTCAAACACAGCACACTCAGGGGAGAGGGGACAACACAGCACACTCAGGGAGAAGGGGACAACACAGCACACTCAGGGAGAAGGGAAACACACAGAACACTTCAGGGGAAGGGGTACAACACAGCACACTAGGGAGAAGGGTACAACACGCACAGCACACTCAGGAGAAGTGGAACAACACAGCACACTCAGGGAAGAAGGAGAACAACACAGCACACTCAGGGAGAAGGGACAACACAGCACCTCAGGAGAGAAGGGAACAAACACAGCCACACTCAGGGAGAAGGGGACAACACAGCACACTCAGGGAGAAAGGTAAACAACAGCACACTCAGGGAGAGGGAACAAACACAGCACACTCAGGAGAAGTGACAACACAGCACACTCAGGAGAAGGGAACAAACACAGCACACTCCAGGAGCGGGTACAACACAGCACACTCAGGGAGAAGGGTACAACACAGCACACTCAGGGGGAGAAGGGAACAACACAGGCACACTCAGGAGGAAGGGTACACACAGCACACTCAGGAAGAAGGGGACAACACAGCACACTCAGGGAGAAGGGAACAACACAGCACACTCAGGGAGAGGGTTACAACACAGCACACTCAGGGAGAAGGACAAACGCACACTCAGGGAGAAGGGAACAACACAGCAACACTCAGGGAGAAGGGTACAATACAGCACACTCAGGAGAAGGGTACAATACAGCACACCGACCCGAAAAAGGCATGGATTTTTTAGGGTGCTTTACGGCCACAAAGGGAATGCCGCTGTTGCAATTTCTTGGCATTATCAAGTCTCTTGTCAAATTGTGAATGAGAGTCTATTGGAGTGTTTACAGCCTGCGCAGAAAACAAAGCAGAGTTCCATGCATTTCATGCGACTTCTTTCAAATCATCATTAGAGTCTCATCATGCAGCCTTTACAATGTATTAAAAATCTAAACATATAGCCCAACATTTGAGAACATCTTAAAGTTACATTTATAACTCTAAAATGAAGCAGATAGGAGGACTGTTTCTTTGTTAACCGCTCAACACAGAATAGTTACATGTGCTCACTCCTGAAATAGTCGTATATTTTAATCAGCGTTGTTCAATTGTATTCTCATACGATAAAATAATGCATGGAATTATAAGCAAATTTGTCTGCTTAATAAACTAGTGTAGCCCACAGCCATATGGCTAGCCACATCAGGACCTAACATAAGGACAACTCAGAGTATGCTCATTCTGTTCTTCTGAAATAGACTACATTTTCTACATACATGTTTCTTTACACCTGTTAAAATAAATAATGGATTTTACTGTGAAGGTGCTAGGCATTATTATATGGATTTATTAGACGGTTTTACACATGCTTACCAGAGCTGACAACAGGGTAGGGGGTGGTGGAGGGGTCATTCTGGACTCTGATAATATATGGGGGTTACGATGTGTCAGAGCTGACAGACGGGTAGAGGGGGGGTGGAGGGTCCATTCTGGACTCTATGTATTAATATGGGGTTACGATGTGTTCAGAGCTGACAGACAGGGTAGAGGGGGGTGGAGGGTCATTTCTGGACTCTGATATTAATATGGGGGTTTATGAGTGTTCAGAGCTGACAGACAGGGTAGAGGGGGGGTGGAGGGGTCATTCTGGACTCTGATATTAATATGGGGGGTTACGATGTGTTCAAAGCTGGCAGACAGGGTAGAGGTGGTGGAGTGGACATTTTTATAAGAAATGTGTTGACTGAAATCCATTTCTCTTGCCCAAAAATATGAGCATCTATCTTTAATCTTTTGCCTGGGGAAAAACTTTTATAGGGCTCTACACCGTCCTCCCACGACTAACCTTTGTGCACTCGAGGAGTTAACTAGTTTGTTGTCTTATTTTATTAAATCAGAAGTTATTATCCTGGGTGATCTAAATTGTGATTTGGAAATGCAGGCTTCAGATAATCTAAAAGACATGTGTAATGACCTAAACCTGACCCAGCTAGTGACTAAGTCTACACGGCCCAACCCTAAAGATTGTTTAAAGTCAACTCTGATTGATCTCATTCTAACGAATACATCAGAGAAATATGTTTATTTTTCTTTCTTTGTCCAAGACATTAGTGACCATTGGTGTTTGTGTTAGAGATGTGAGGAAACATAAATCTAAGCCTTGTGACGTCACAAATAAAAACTTCAGTCAACAGGGGTTTTTAATACAATCTTTATTTTAGTGATCTTGATTGTATGCCTGGTACACTCCAGAATTGTTTTATTTAAATGTTTGCAATGTCACCTTTATTTAACTAGGCAAGTCAGATATGAACAAAATCTTATTTACAATGACGGCCTACCCCGGCCAAACCCAGACGACGCTGGGCGCCGCCCTACGGGACTCCCAATCACGGCATGTTTGTGACACAGAGGTCATTCATAAAGAGAGGACGCTTGGTTCAAGGCCAGGAACACAGGCCCCGGACTGGCAAGCTTTTAAACAACTGAGGAATCATTGTGTAAGACACATCCAATCAAATCAAATCAATCTGTATTTGTCACATGCGCCGCATACAACCTTACTGTGAAATACTTAATTACAAGCCCGTAACCAACAGTGCAGTTTAAGAAGAGTTAAGAAAATATTTACCAAGTAGACTAAAATAAAAAATAATAAAAAATAACACAATAACGTAACAATAACGAGGCTATATACAGGGGGTACCGGTAACGAGTCAGTGTGCAGGGATACAGGTTAGAGGTCATTTGTACATGTAGATAGTGGTAAAGTGACTACGAATAGATAATAAACAGAGAGTAGCAGAGCAGTGTACCAAACAAATGGAGGGGGGGGGGGGGTCAATGTAAATAGTCCGGTGGCCATTTGATTAATTGTTCAGCAGTCTTTTTGCTTGGTGGCTAGAAGCTGTTAAGAACCTTATGGTCCTAAAACTTGGCGCTCGCTACCGCTTGCCGTGCGATAGCAGAGAAAACAGTCTATGACTTGGGTGACTGGAGCTCTGACAATTATGGGATTTCTCTGACACTGCCTGGTATAGAGGTCATGGATTGCAGGAAGCTTGGCCCCAGTGATGTACTGTGCCGTTCGCACGACCTTCTGTAGCGCCTACGGTCAGATGCAGAGCAGTGCCATATCAGGCGGTGATGGCACCGTCAGGTGATTCTCCGATGATGCAGACTGGTAGAACTTGAGGATCTGGGGACCCATGCCAAATCTTTTCAGTCTCCTGAGGTGTAAAAGGTTTTGTTGTAGCCCTCTCCTCGACTGTCTTGGTATTTTGCACCATGACAGTTCGTTGGTGATGGGGACACCAAGGAACATTGAAATCTCGAACCGCTCACCACTACAGCCCCGTTGATGTTAATGGGGGCCTGTTCGGCTCGCGCTTTTCCTGTAGTCCACGATCAGCTTCCTTTTGTCTCGCTCACATTGAGGGGAGAGTTGTTGTCTCTGACCTCTTCCTATAGGCTGTCTCATCGCTGTTGTGTCGTCAGCAAACTTAATGAGGGTGTTGGAGTCGTGTTTGGCCAACGCAGAAAGGCTAAATCTGATTATTATGTAAACCTCTCTTTCAGATTGTAACGGGAAACCGCGCTAAATACTGTAAAAGTGTCAGATCCCTGAAGGCCTCACTTCCTCCTCTCTGAACAACAATTCATTCAGAGCTGGTTCTGGGAAAAATTGCCATCAATTGATTCATTTAATCACCATTTCATCTCTTTGTAATAACTCTCAGGTCTATTCACAAAGATACTGGGCTGGATGCTGATAGGGGGAAACTGGCTGAATTATCAGAGACACATTATAGTCAAAGCTTTTCTTTCAGGCTACTTACAGAAAAACAAGTCCTGGTATTTTTCAAGCAATAGACAACAAGAAATCCACAGAGGGCCGACCAATTGGATCTGGGTCTGCTTAAATGTGCAGCGCCCATCATTGTTTTCTCAATAACCCAAATATTTTATTGTTATGGAAATCATCTTGTTTGCTACCTCTCCATAAGGGTGGATAGGAGTGTGTGTAATTATCACCCATTTCAAGCTTCCTCGTCTAGCTAAGATATCATCTGTTGTGCTACCTCTCCATAAGGGTGGATAGTAAGTGTGTTTAATTATCACCCCATTTCAAGGCTTCCTCGTCTAGCTTAGATATCACATACTGTTGTGCTACCTCTCCATAAGGGTGAGATAGTAGTGGTCTTAATTATCACCCATTTCAAGGCTTCCTCGTCTAGCTAAGATATATCTGTTGTGCTACCTCTCCATAAGGGTGGATAGTAGTTGGTGTTAATTATCACCCCATTTCAAGAATTCCTCATCTAGCTAAACATTCTAGAATCCTTGGTAATGACAACTTTGTTATTTCTTATCTGAGAAAATGTATTTTGATGTAAACCAATCAAGGTTAGGCGACATCTAATCGCGGCTTATGGCCTGCCGGTCATCCAATCAAGGATTTAGTCCTGGTCATCCAATCAGGGTTTATTTTTATTTATTTTATTTACCGTATTTTACAGCAGTAGTTGACTGAGAACACGTTCCTCATTTGCAGCAACGACCTGGGGAATAGTTACAGGGAAGGAGGGGGATGAATGAGCCAATTGTAACTGGGATATTTAGTGACCGTGAGGTTGAGGCCAGATTGGGAATTTAGCCGCAAGCACACCGAGGGTTAAACACCCCTACTCTTACGATAAGTGCCATGGGATACTTTAATGACACTCAGAGAGTTCAGGACACCCGTTAACGTCCCATCCGAAAGACCGGCACCCTACACAGAGCAGTGTCCCAAATCACTGCCCGGGGCATTGGATCTTTGTTTAGACCAGAGGAAAGAGTCCCCTACTGGCCCCCAACACCACTCCCAGCACCTGTTCCTCCACTCCAGGGACTGACCAGGACCAAACCCTCTAGCTTCAGAAGACAGCCAGCAGTGGTATGCAGGTGGATGCTGCGGGCCATCAAATCAGGGTTTAGTCCTGGTCAATCCAACCCTAGGCTTTGCATTCTGAAGCAATCAGCATGTAAATGCAGTGGTTGCTCTGTCTGGGTGGGACATCCAATCAAGGGGTCAGTCCTGTCATCCACAATCAGGGCTTAGCCTGTCAGATCCAAGTTCAGGGTTTAGCTAGCCGGGACCATCCCAATCAGGGTTTACGATCCTGTTCCGGGCATCCAACTCAGGCGTCTATAGTCCTGGTCACCAATCAGGGCTTCAGTCCTGGATCATCCAATCAGGTTAGTCCTGACATCCAATCAGGGTTTAGTCCTGCCACATCTACCAATCAGCGTTTTTAGTTCCTGGACATCCAATCAGGTTTAGTCCTGGACATCCAAAGCTTCAGGTTTAGTCCTGGACATCCAATCCACGGTTTCACGTCCTGGACATCCACATTGAGGCTGTTGAGTTCCTGACATCCAATCAGGGTTTAGTCCTGGACAATCCAATCAGGCTTAGTCCTGTCATCCAATCACGAGGCTTAGGCCTGGACCATCCAATCAGGTTTGCCTGGACATAGCACTATGACAGCTACGACTTAGTGGTTAATGATCTTGTCAGTAGACACTCAAATGCAATTGCTGCTTTATTGTGGACTGAAGCTTTCCATTACTGTTGATCATGTTATTTTAATTGAAAATTTGTCTTCTCCTCCTCTGCTCTATCTCCTCCCCCTCCCACCCCTCTCCTCCTCTGCTCTATCTACTCTCCCTCCCCCATCCTCTCCTTCCCCACCCTCTTCTCCTCTTCTGCTCTTTCTCCATCTCCTCCTCTCGTCCTTCACACCCTCTCCTTCCTCCTCTCTCCATCTCCTCCTCTCCTCCCCCTCTCCTCTCTTCTCGTCCTTCCCCACCTCTCCTCCTTCTTCTTCTCCATCTCCTCCTCCTCCTCCCCTCTCCTCTTCTCTCGTTCTTCCCACCCTCTCCTCCTCCTCCTGCTCTTCTCTTTCTCCTCCTCCTCCTCCTCCTCCTCTCCCCATCCTCTCCCCTTCCCCCCCCTCGCCTCCTCTGCTCTTCTTTCTCCCTCCCCTCCTCCTCCTCTCTCCTCACTGCCCTCGTCTCTGCCTCTCTCTATGCAGTGTGGATGACAGCTGTAAGAGTTCCCCCTGCCGAAGGCAACGAGCTCTTGATCTCCAATGATTTTTATTCAATTCATCTCAAGATGTTCCTTTTTATTGATGTGTTGAAGGCGGTCTGTAGTTATTTTGCTGTGCATGGGTCTGATGTACTTTTATGCTTGTATCGCGCCAAATAACCCAACCCCTATGGGCTCTGGTCAAAAGTAATTTACGGTATAGGGAATATGGCACGGTTTGGAACCTGCCCTCAGTCTCAAGTAACTTACGGTATAGGGAATAGGGCACGGTTTGGAACCTGCCTCAGTCTCAAGTAACTTACGGTATAGGGAATAGGGCACGGATTGGAACGTGGGCTCCTGTATGCCCGTCTTGGTTGGGGACAGAAGCACCAGATCTTCAGGAAACAGTGGACATTTGACTTCAGATTCTAGTAGGGTGAGGCTGGGTGCTGCAGACTGCGCTAGTGCCCTCGCCAATTCGTTGATATATATGTTGAAGAGGGTGGGGCTTAAGCTGCATCCCTGTCTCACCCCACGGCCCTGTCTCACCCCACGGCCCTGTCTCACCCCACGGCCCTGTGGAAAGAAATGTGTTTTTTTTGTGCTCATTTTGTAATTGGAGAATCCAGTGGGTTCTGTTAGTGTTTAAAAGTTGATTATAATATTTTTATTTTATATATTATATATTTCTATGTTTTTGCTGTTTGTTCTTTGTTATAGAGCCAAAATTATTGGAGAAGTGGTTTACCCAGACATCCCTGTTTTGGATAGATAACTTTCCAATGTGTCATTGTTTGTTTAGGGTTTTCCAATTTTCCCAGAAATGGTTAGATTCTATGGATTCTTCAGTTACATTGAGCTGGTTTCTGACGTGCTGTTCCTTCTTTTTCCGTAGTGTATTTCTGTATTGTTTTAGTGATTCACCATAGTGAAGGCGTAGACTCAGGTTATCTGGGTCTCTATGTTTTCTGGTTCTCTTAGGTTTTTGCATTCTTCATCAAACCATTTGTCATTGTTCTTAATTTGTTTCAGTTTCTGTTTGACATGTTTAGATTTGAAGCTGAGAGATCAATCATAGCATTTAGGTTTTCTACTGCCAAGTTTCACCTTCACTATTACAGTGGAACGTTTTGTCCAGGAAGTTGTCTTAAAAGGATTGAATTTGTTGTTGCCTAATTGTTTTTTGGTTGGTTTCTACACTACTTTCCTTCCATCTATGGCATTTCTTAATATTATTCAGTTCCTTTGGCTTTGATGCCTCATGATTGAGTATTTTTCCATTCAAGTAGCCTGTGATTTTGCTGTGGTCTGATAGGTGTCAGTGGGCTGACTGAACGCTCTGAGAAACTCTGGGTTGAGGTCAGTGATAAAGTAGTCTACAGTACTACTGCCAAGAGATGAGCTATAGGTGTACCTACCATACTGTGGGAGTCCCCTCGAAGCCTTCCATTGACTATGTACAGACCCAGAATGCGACAGAGCTGCAGGAGTTGTTCACTTTGTTGTTATGTGTCTTAGTTGTGTTACTAGGGGGGCATATGGGGGAGGAATGCTGTCACCTCCAGGCAGGTAGGTGTCAGATTCTTGTCCAGTTCTGGTATTTAGGTCGCCACAGACTAGTACATGTCCCTGGGCCTGGAAATGATTGATTTCCCCCTCCAGGATGGAGAAGCTGTCTTCATTAAAGTATGGGGATTCTAGTGGGGGGATATAGGTAGCACACAGGAGGACATTTTRCTCTGTTGAGATCCTTTCCTTTTGAATTTCTAGCCAGATGTAAAATGTTCCTGTTTTGATTAATTTAATGGAGTGGGTTAGGTCTGCTATACCAAATTAGCATACCCCCTGAGTCTCTTCCCTGTTTCACACCTGGTAGTTTGGTGGATGGGACTATCAGCTCTCTGTAACCTAGAGGGCAGCCAGTGGGTCCATCTCCTCTATACCAGGTTTCATACCTGGTAGTCTGGTGGATGGGACTACCAGCTCTCTGTAACCTAGAGGGCAACCAGCGGGTCCATCTCCTCTATACCATGATTCACACCTGGTATTATGGTGGATGGGACTACCAGCTCTCTGTAACCTAGAGGGCAACCAGTGGGTCCATCTCCTCTATACCAGGTTTCTTGTAGGATGACACTGTCTGGTCCAGGTTCATGCTCTTTAGGCCAAAGGCAGATGAACTCAGGCCTTGGATATTCCAGGATGAGATAGTGAAGGCTTTGTGTTCCATAAAGTGTCCAACTTTGTTGGTCGTGTAGTTTGGCCTCAGACCACACGTGAGCAGAGCCTGCTGAGCATCTGGTACATGCCATTGATTTGGGCTAGTGTAAGAGTGGGGGTTGGGCCTGTTTGCCTGCTCACGGCCTGGGCGTATGTGTMAATTTCATGTTGAGGCCTTCTTTGCGGGAGTGGGGGGCATGGGGTGGGCACGAGGGGCATAGGTCTGATTTGAGGGGGCCTAAATGGGGTGTGGGCATGGTTGGCTTGGGGTGGTGTTGATTGGTTGGGGAGGGGGTGTGGATGTGGATGGTGGTGCTGTGGTCTGGATGTAGGTCCTCTTGACATGGGTCCTCTATGTGTAGGTCCGGGGGGAAGGTGGTCCCGCACGTCTGGGAGAGTGTCTCGCTGGTCTAGCCGGGGTGTCTATTGATCAGTTACTTCTGTGTGAGGTGTTGGGGCTTCAGTTGAGGGTGACGTCCTTTAGGGTCCAAGCGAAGGTGGGCACTGCTTCCTTGTAGAGGTGGACCTGGTCGTAAAGGCTGATCAAGTCCAGGGTGGAGTGGTGGACCAGGTAAACATTTGGTTTTGAGTCACAGTCACAGGAAATGCTTGTGTTTACTCCACTGTATGTTAGCAGGGTGGAAGTATTTCCGTGGTAGCAGGGTGGAGATAACCACTTGTGTGTTGGGGAAAGTAGATGAAYCTTTTTCAATCACTCCCTTTAGTGCTGTGGCCACCCTTTCCTGCTGTGCTCTCAGGTTTGTGCATGTGTGTATTATTATGTGGCTGGGTGACCTCCTGCTGTGCTCTCAGGTTTGTGCCTGTGTGTATTATTATGTGGCTGGGTGACCTCCTGCTGTGCTCTCAYGTTTGTGCCTGTGTGTATTATTATGTGGCTGGGTGACCCAAGTTGGTCCTTAGACCGAAGGTCTAGGGCGTGCTGGGTGTTTGGACACCAGAGTTTAGACACTGTGTGTTWGGGACAAAGTTTATTTTATTTTATATATTTCTGTCTCTCTCTCCTCCCACTGGCCTGCCTACTGTGTCTCTCTCTCCTCTCTCTCCTCCCACTGGCCTGTCTGCTGTGTCCCTTCTCTCCCTCTCTCCTCTCTTCTCCTCTCTCTCCCTACTGCCTCCCACTGCCTGTCTGCTCTCTCTCTCTTCCTCCATCTGCTGTCCTGTCTCTCTCCTCTCTCTCCTCTCCCACTGGCCTGTCTGCTGTGTCTCCTCTCTCCTCTCCTCCTCTCCCACTTGGCCTGTCTGCTGTGTCTCTCTCTCCTCTCTCTCCTCCCCACTGGCCCCACTGGCCTGCCTGTGTTCTCTCTCTCCTCTCTCTCCTCCCACTGGCCTGTCTGCTGTGTCCTCTCTCCTCTCCTTCTCTCTCTCCTCCCCACTGGCCTGCCTGCTGTGTCTCTCTCTTCCTCTCTCTCCTCCCATGGCCTGCTGCTGTGTCTCTCTCTCCTCTCTCTCCTCCCATTGGCCTGCCTGCTGTGTTCTCTCTCTCCTCTCTCTCCTCCCACTGGCTTGCCTGCGGTGTCTCTCTCTTTTCTTCACGGCAGTGTGTGTTCATTCAATGGTCTGTTGTGGTGTAGAATATCCTAAGACATGGCACCAATGTCTTTGAAGTACATTGTACAGTGTTAGTGTTAATGTATTTAATACAGTGTTAGTGTTAAGGATATTTAATACAGTGTTAATGTGTAATGTATTTTAACGTACGTGTTAGTGTTAATGTATTTAATACAGTGTTAGTGTTAATGGTTTAATACAGTGTTAGTGTTAATGTATTTAATACAGTGTTAGTGTGTAATGTATTTAATACAGTGTTAGTGTTAATGTATTATACAGTGTTAGGTTATGTATTAATTACAGTAGTTAATGGTTAATGTATTTTAATACAGTGTTAGTGTTAATGTATTTAATACAGTGTTAGTGTTAATGTATTTAATACAGGTGTTAGTGTTAATGTATTTAATACAGTGTTAGTGTTAATGTATTTAATACAGTGTTGTGTTAATATGTCATTTAATTAAGTCTTGTTAGTCGTTAATGTATTTAATAAGTGTTAGTGTTAATGTATTTAATACAGTGTTAGTGTTAATGTATTTAATTTACAGTGATACGTGTTAATGTATTATAATACAGTGTTAGTGTTAATGTATTTAATACAGTGTTAGGTGTCTAATATTTAATACAGTGTTAGGTGTGTCAAAGCGTTAATTATTTCTAAACAGTGTTAGTGTTTAATGGTATTTAAATACAGTTGTTAATGGATTAATGTATTTAATACAGTGTTAGTGTTAATGTATTTAATACAGTGTTAGGGTTAACCTGTATTTAAGTAACAAGGTTAGTGTTAATGTATTTAATACCAGTGTTCAGTGTCTCTTAATGTATTTAATACAGTTGTTAGTGTTAATGTATTTAATACAGTGTTAGTGTTAATGTATTTAATACAGTGTTAGTGTTAATGTAGTTTTAATACAGTGTTAGTTGTTAATGTATTGTTAATACAAGTGTTAGTGTTAATCGTATTTAATACAGTGTTAGGGTATATAAA
>NW_019947057.1:0-7487 GCF_002910315.2 Salvelinus sp. IW2-2015 | reverse complement strand
AACACGGGCTTTTGATTTTTCATCATACGCGCAACCCAAAATGGCGTTTTTTTTGTGATAAAATAATTTATCGAACAAAAAAACATTTGTTGTGTAACTGGGAGTCTCGTGAGTGGAAACGTCCGAAGATTTATCTAAGGTAAGCGATTCATTTTATTGCTTTTCACACTTTCGTGACCATGCTAATTTGGGGCTAGCTGATTTTGCATTGAAAGCTACACTCACAAAAGCTTGGAATTCTTTCGCTGTAAAATATATTTTTAAATCTGACACATAGGTGGATTACAACAAGCTAAGCTGTGTTTTTGGTATATTTCACTTGTGATTGCATGATTATAAATATTTTTGGGAATATTTTGAATTTTGGCGCCTGCATTCAGCGGTTGTTTAGGAATGTGAACCGTATTTGGTATCCGTATATCAGAGAAGTCAATAAGGCTTCAGCTAAACGTGGATTGAAGAGTAGGCCTTAAGGCTGCAGCTAAATGTGGATTGAAGAGTAGCCTTAAGGCTGCAGCTAAATGTGGATTGAAGAGTAGGCCTTAAGGCTGCAGCTAAATGTGGATTGAAGAGTAGGCCTTAAGGCTGCAGCTAAATGTGGATTGAAAGAGTAGGCTTAAGCTGCAGCTAAATGTGGATTGAAGAGTAGGCCTTAAGGCTGCAGCTAAATGTGGATTGAAGAGTAGGCCTTAAGGCTGCAGCTAAATGTGGATTGAAGAGTAGGCCTTAAGGCTGCAGCTAAATGTGGTGAATACTGAAGCTGTACATGGTGACTGGCAGCCGTCTTCATCGACTGGCCAAGGCTTCGACTCTGTCAACCACCACATCCTCATCGACAGACTCAACAGCCTTGGTTTCTCAAATGATTGCCTCGCCTGGTTCACCAACTACTTTCTGATAGAGTTCAGTGTGTCAAATCGGAGGGCCTGTTGTCCGGACCTCTGGCAGTCTCTATGGGGGTGCCACAGGGTTCAATTCTCGGGCCGACTCTCTTCTCTGTATACATCAATGATGTCGCTTTGCACCCCACTATCTATACTTGCACATTTATCTTCTACACATCTACCGTTCCAGTGTTTAATTGCCATATTGTAATTACTTCGCCACCATGGCCTATTTATTGCCTTAACTCACTTATCTTACCTCATTTGCACTCACTGTATATAGATTTTTTTGTTTTCTTTTTTTTCTACTACTGTATTATTGACTGTATGTTTTGTTTATTCCAATTGTAACTCTGTGTTGTTGTATGTGTCGAATTGCTTTGCTTTATCTTGGCCAGGTCGCAGTTGCAAATGTGAACTTGTTCTCAACTTGCCTACCTGGTTAAATAAAGGTGAAATAAAAAATACAATTAAAAAGGAGCAGGAAATTGGATGAGGACAGAGGAGCTCGACGATGTCTGAGGACAGAGGAGCAGGATATTGGATGAGGACAGAGGAGCTCGACGATGTCTGAGGACAGAGGAGCAGGATATTGGATGAGGACAGAGAAGCAGGTAGATGGATGAGTACAGAGGAGTAGGAAGATGGATGAGGAGAGAAGAGCAGGAAGATGGATGAGGACAGAGGAGCATGAAGATGGATGAGGAGAGAAGAGCAGGAAGATGGATGAGGACAGAGGAGCTCGACGATGTCTGAGGACAGAGGAACAGAATATTGGATGAGGACAGAGGAGCAGGTAGATGGATGAGTACAGAGGAGTAGGAAGATGGATGAGGACAGAGGAGCATGCAGATGGATGTGGACACAGGAGAAGCAGGAAGTTAAATGCATTTTATGCTCACTTTGAGGAATGTAACATTGCCTAGTGTGAAAGTCACTGTTTTTCCAGATTACTGTGTGATATCGTTCTCGGTGGCTGATGTGAGAGAACATTTAAACAGGTTAACAGTCACAAGGCTGCCGGGCCAAACGSAATACAAGGGCACGTTCTCAAAGCACGCACTAGACCAGCAGGCAAGTGTCTTGCCAGACATTTTCAAGCTCTCCTTGTTCCAGCCTRTAATCACAACATGTTTCTAACTAACCAACATTGTCCCTGTTCCAAAAAGCTCTAACTTAAACTGCCTAAATGACGACCGCCCTGTAGCACACTGAACTGTAATTATGAGGTGATTTGAAATTTTGGCACAGATCAACACCACAATCCCAGAAAGGACTATAGGACTCTGGGTATGAGCACCTCCCTCTGCAACTGGATCCTGAACTTCCTGACTGCCCGACCCCAGGTGGTGAGGGTAGGCAACATCACCTCCACCACGCTGACTCTCAACACGGGGTCCCTCAGGGGTGCGTGCTTAATCCCCTCCTGTACTCCCTGTTCATCCACAACTATGTGGCCACGCATGAGTCCAACACCATCATCAAGATTACTGACCTCCTCCTACAAACCTCGTCCCTTCCACACCCCGTTCTCCTCCCTTCCCACTGCCCTGCCTCAACATCCTCACCCATACCTCTTCCTACTTCGCTACCTTCCTTCCTCCCCCCTCCTTCCCTCCCCCGTTTTTCCTCCCATTTATTTCTATATTTCCCCAGCTAGCCCTTCCTCCCTCCTAACCTCCTTCCTCCTACTCCTCCCATCCTCCCTACCATCCTCCCTTCAAACCCGTACCCTCCTTGCCTCCCCCTGCCCTCCCTTCCTCCCCCCTGTCCTCCCATCCCCCTACCCCTCCCTTTCTCCCCCTGCCTCCTTTCTCCCCTGCCTCTCTTTCCGCCCCCCGACCCTCCTTTCTCCCCGCCTCCTTTCCCTCCTGCCCTCCTTCCTGCTCCACTGCATCCCCACGTCCCCCTACCCTCCTTCCTCCCCCTTTACCCTCTTTCCTCCCCTACCTCCTCTATCTCCCCACTGCCCGTCCTTCTCTCCCCCCTGTCCTCCTCCCATCCCGCCCACCACCCTGTCCTCTTCTCAAGCCTGTCCTAATAAGCAGGCGATAGGCTGCCATGACAAAGGGAACAAACAGGCATGTAATGTAGACGGTTTCCCACTGGATGACACTGGCGTTGGGTGGATGAGAGGTGGGAGTGGGGCCAGTTGGAGGGGTTTAGGAATGCAAGGGGGGGGGGGGGGGGGAGAGATCGAAGAGCTGCCAGGGCAGGCGATACAGAGCCTCAGCAGCTCAGGCAGATTAGCTTGATAAGCATTACTGAGAAATGACCAAGGGCCTGCAGCTGCACAAGACCGCCATTTATCCGCCTGTCTCTCGCTCCGTCTAGTCTACCGCAATGACTACCCCATATATCCCCCTGCTCTCTCTCTGTCTCTCTACCAATGACTACCATTTATCCCCCTGTCTTTCTCTGTCTCTCTACCCAATGACTACCACTTATCCCCCTGTCTCTCTCTGTCGTCTCTACCCACATGATACCAATTTATCCCCTGTCCTCTCTCTAGTCTCTCTACCCCCAATGACTACCATTATCCCCCTGTCTCTCTTTCTGTCTCTCTACCCAATGACTACCATTATCCCCCTGTCTCTCTCGTCTCTCTACCCAATGGACTAACCATTTATCCCCTGTCTCTCTCAGTCTCTGCCTACCCATTTGACTGCCATTTAGTCCCCCTGTCTCTCTCTGTACTCTCTACCCCATGACTATCATTTATCCCCCTGTCTCTCTCTGTTCTCTCTACCCAATGACTACCATTTATCCCCCTGTCTCTCTCTGTTCTCTCTACCCAGTGACTAACCATTTAGCCCCCTGTCTCTACTCTGTCTCTCTACCCATTGACTATCATTGTATTCCCCCTGTCTTCTCTCTGTCTCTCTACCCAATGACTAACCATTTATCCCCTGTCTCTCTCTGTCTCTACTACTCCATTGACTACCATTTATCCCCCTGTCTCTCTCTGTCTCTCTACCCAATGACTACCATTTATCCCCGTCTCTCTCTGTCTTCTACCCAAATGACGACCAAAATTTATCTCCCTGTCTTTTTCTGTCTCTCTACCCAATACTACCATTCATCCCCCCGTTCTCTAACTCTGCCCGATGGCTACCATTCATCCCCGTTTCTCTCTGCCCCGATGGGCTACCAATCATCCCGTCTCTCTCTGCCCGAGGGCTATCCATTTCATCCCCGTCTCTCTCCTGCCGATGCTACCATTCATCCCCGCTCTCTCTTGCACCGATGGCTAACCATTCAATCCCCGGCTCTCTCTGCCCGAGGCATACATTATTGCCCGCTCTCTCAGTGTAACTCCAGAGGCACAGTCACCATCCATTGCTAAAACGCTGCAACCGAAGTGGAGAGGACCCCACTATCCAAGGTTAAGGCGGGATCTGGAAAACTAGAGAGACAGACGACAAACGAGAGTGTTAAGTGTCCACTTCATTAGCTGATATGTTAGTTATAACAGTCTTGTTGATACTGTGATACTCCTGAAGGTTATCTGTAGTGGAGCTCAGCCCCATGATCAGCAAGATTCAGGTCTGCACGGGGAGAAACGGCAAAACGTTGACGGTTAATTTAGAAGTTGCCCTTTACCCTCACAGCCCCTGTCGACCCCGATATTGGTTGAAATAGGCCAGATTTGGTTTAATTGATAGGCCCCTAAACTATTTTTGCTTCATTTCGACCATATGACATTCTCCCAATCTTCTTCTGGAATCATCCAAATGCTCTCTAGCCAAACTTCAACGGGCCTGGACATGCTACGCTTAAGCACGGTACACGTCTGGCACTGCCAGGATTTGAGTAACCCTGCGCGTAGTGTGTTATGATGGTAGGCCTTTTTACTTTGGTGCCCAGTTCTCGCAGGTCATTCACTAGGTCCCCCCGTGTTGGTTCCTGGATTTTTGCTCACCCGTTCTTGTGATCATTTTGACCCCACGGCGTGGGAGATCTTGCGTGGAGCCCCGATTCGAGGGAGATTATCAGTGGTCTGTATGGTCTTCCCATTGGCCTAATAAATTGCCTCCCACAGTTGATTTCTTCAAACCAAGCTGGCTTACCGGTTAGTTGCAGATTCAGTCGTCCCAGCCTGGTGCAGGTCTCACAATTTTGTTTCTGGTGTTCCTTGACAGCTCTTTGGTCTTGGCATCGTAGGAGTTTGGATGTGTGCTTAGCCCTCTAACACTCTACTCGTTCAAAGATTTGGATGTGTCAGTCGCTCATCACAGCTACCACTCCGTTTTTGTCAACCAAAATGCCCCCAATACTACTACTCTTCCTCTACCACTGTGACCTGTATGTCTCGGTTGGTCTGGCCCTCAGATTCATTATTACAATCATGTGTAGCCGCAAATCCCACCTGTGGCTCCAGCGTATCCTATAAGTCTATGCTCCGTAAAGCCCCGCTTTATCTCGCTCACTTCATCACCATATGCGCATCCACCCGTAGCAACGTGCTCACGCAGGTACTCACTCGTCACTGGTCGAGTCCCTCAAAAAGCCAATTCCTCCTTTGGCCGCCTTCCTTATAGTGTCTCTGCTGCCAATGACTTGGAACGAACTGCAACCAATCAGTGAAGCTGGAGACTCATACCTCCCTCACCTAACTTATATGCACCTTGCGGTCAGAGCAGCTCACAGATCACTGCAGCCTGTACATAGCCCATCTGTTAAATGATGCCCATCCAACATACCTCATCCCCATTACTGGCTATTTATTTTGATTTATTTGCCTCCTTTGCACACCCAGTATCTCTACTTGCACACTCATCTTTTGCACATCTATCACGTCCAGTGTTTAATTGCTATATTGTAACTTTCTCGCCACTATGGCCTATTTATTGCCTTACCTCCACTTATCTTACCTCATTTGCCACCACACTGTATATAGACTCTTTCCTATTGTATTATTGACTGCATGTTTGTTTATTCCATGTGTAACTCTGTGTTGTTTTGTGTCACTGCTTTGCTTAGTCATTGGCCGGGCTGCCAGTTAAATGAGAACTTGTTCTCAACTGCCTACCTGGTTAAATAAAGGTGAAATAAAAAAAGGAACCCAATCGCTGATTGCATTATCTCACAACTTTGTCCCTGACCTGTTGGAGAGCTCCTTGGTCTTCATGGGGCAGTACTGTGCTTGGTGGTGCCCCTTGCTTTATGGTGTTGCAGACTCTGGGGCCTTTCAGAAACCTGGTGTATATATACTGAGATGCATGTGAAAGAATCATGTGATCACGTTGAGATTTGCACAGCACCGGTGGACTTATTTCAACTAATTGTGTTGACTTCTGAAGGTAAATGGTTGCTACCAGATCTTATCTTAGGGGCTTCATAGTGAAGCGGGTGAATAATATGCATCACCACTTTTCATAATTCGTTTATATAATTTTTTTTTACTCAAGTTATTTTTCAATTTCACATACACAAATGTTTACTATTTTGTGTATGTTCCATTACATGATACCTAATTAAATCAGTTTAAATTACAGGTTGTAAGGCAAAAAATTAGGAAAAACGCCAAGGGGTGAATACTTTTGCAAGGCACAGTATTGTCTAGTGAGTGTGTATATTAGTGTGTGTATATAGCTGCTATGTAGTGTGTATGTAGTGTGTAATATAGTCTAGTGAGTGTGTATGTAGTGTGTATATATTAGTCGAGTAGTGTGTATGTAGTGTATATAGGTCTAGTGAGTGTGATTAAGTGTGTAATATAGTCTAGTGAGTGTGTATGTAGTGTTATATATAGTCTAGTGAGGTGTAATAGTGTGTATATAGTCTAGTGAGTGTGTATGTAGTGTGTCATATCAGTCTAGTCAGTGTTTATATTAGTACTAGTGAGTGTGTTATAGTGTGTATATATAGTCTAGTGAGTGTGTATTTGGGTGTGTCTTATCTAGTCTAGTGAGGGTGTTTATTGTGTGTCTATCCTAGTCTAGTGAGTGTGTATATAGGGTGTAATATATAGTCTAGTGTGTTAGGTGTATATTAGTTAGTGTGTTTAGGGTGTATATGTAGTCTAGTGTGTTTAGTGGGTATATATAGTCTAGTGTGTTAGGTGTATATATAGTCTAGTGTGTTTAGGGTGTATATATGTCTAGTGTGTTTTAGGGTGTATATATAGTCAGTGTGTTTAGGTGTGTATATATAGTCTAGTGTGTTTAGCGTGTATATATAGTTCTAGTGTGTTAGGGTGTTATATAGTCTGTAGTTTAGGGTATATATAGTCTAGTGAGGTGTTTAGTTCAGTACAAGATAGAGTCATTGCTGGTAGGTTCAGGTTCATTGATTGTTTAGCTGTTACGGCTCGGGGTAGAATCTCTCCCCTCTTTCTCCTGCAATCAATTCCTTGGTTTACAGAGATTGAGGGAGATGTGTTGTCCTGGTAACAAGCTGCTAAGTCTCTGACCTCCTCCTCTCCTCCTCTTCTCTCCTCCTCCTCCTCCCCCCTCCTCTTCTCCTGCAGCTACAATCAGTCCTTGGTTTACAGATGTTGAGGGAGATGTTGTTGTCCTGGCAACAAGCTGCTAATATCTGACCTCCTCCCTGTAGGCTGAGTCATCGCCGTCAGTGATCAAGCCTACTGACTTGTGTCGT
>NW_019947056.1:46427-50388 GCF_002910315.2 Salvelinus sp. IW2-2015 | reverse complement strand
GGGTGAATACGAAAGCCTGTGAAATAACAGAGAAGATTTTAGTGAAAGTGCAAAAAAGAAAGGGAACCCATGAGAAAAAAACCCCTTAAAAACCACTATTTATGTTTTATTATTTTACCTTTGTACTTTACTATATGACACGTTGTCTACCAACAAATGGTATATAGACAATATCGACAATTTGAAATTCCCTTTTAAATTGGAAATATGTGAGTGTATGTTTATGTTACTTTTTATGTTTATTTACACTTTGTATTATTATCTACTTAACTGCTTTGACAAATGTAAAATCTGTTACCCCTGCACAATAAGAGCCTTGATTGATAGATGATTGTGAGGTTTAAGGTTATGGATGTTGAATGTTCAATCATACAATGAAGGTGGAAATTGATACTCCCTTGGATTACTAGACGAGCATTAATCGATTATGGACACACTTAGAATACGACCAAATTTCAGATCTTGAAGATATAAGAAAGAAAAATGGAGCTAAAAGGAACGTGTAGACCTATATTATGCCAGTGGAGTGTGCAAAGAGAACAAAACAATTTAAACATTTCTCACTGAGTACACCGCTGAGTACACCGGGACCCATCCAATCCCTTTGAAGATACCGAGACATGACAACAAAAGAGACACAGTTACACAAATTTATGTCCAAAATCAGAAAGGAAAACCTATGTAGTGCCTCAATGTCACTTTTCAAGGTCACTAGAATGCGATAACGAATCTGGATAAGAAAGGGCCTATTATTGCCATGTTGTTGAATATTTTAACAAAGAAATGGAACAGGACAGGGGACGGATAAGAAAATGATTTTGGAATGAACATATACTTCACCCAACGGTAAATGCAGGAGAAAAATGTTCATATGAGGAAAATTGGCACTGAATCCACAAAGTTCTACCCGGTGATTGATGAATGATACTAGTTTAACTCAAACACCTGTATCACGGTCTCCTAGAGTAACCTCCGCTATTTGAATAAACATTGTTATCGATCCTCTAGTAGTAACTCCTGCATATTTTTAATCCAAAATGTATAGCCATCTGCAGTAACAATCAATGGCTACTTTAATCACTGTATCGGGACTCTAGAGTAACTCCCTGGCTATTTTAATCCAACTGTATCAGGACTCTAGAGTAACTCCCTGGCTATTTTAATCCAACTGTATGGATTCTAGAGTAACTCCCTGGCTATTTTAATCCAATGTTAAAATCTGAGTTTGTGTGTCGTAGTAACTTCAACTATAATGAATACATGCTCTATTGATCTCCACTTGACAAGGAAAGGGTTGCATATAGCTCAGGTTAATGTATGTAGCCTTCCTAACAAAATACATGAGGTTTTTAACTTGGTCAACATAAATAATATTCATATTTTAGCTTTGATGAACATTCATGGATATAGTCTACTTAAACTGCATGCATGATCAGAAGGATAGCTAAATATTTACTGGGAAAGATTCTTAAGCAAACAACCCAAGTGTTAATTGGGAGTCAAGTGAACTACTGTTCTGTGGTCAAACAACCCAATCATTAATTGAGTCAGATGAACTACTGTTCTGTGGTCTAGGAAATGATTCAGCATGTGAAATTAGGAGGCTGCAGATTGAACAGAACAAAGCAGCAAGGATTGTTTTAAGGTGGAGATATGGTTCTTCTGTTGCAGTCATGCACAGTGCTCTTGGCTGGTCATCAATCAACAAGATAATTAAAAAAACATGCTCATTTTTTTTCACAATGTATACGATTTAAAACGGCCAAACTATATTCACAACAGTATTCCATTGGTAAGAGACAAACATTGAGTAAATACTAGGAATAGATAGTCCACCATCTATCCAGACAGAAATGAAAAATAGGCAAAATAACATGTCGATTTAGAGCAATAAAGAAATGTAATAATTTATCTGAGCAAACCAGAAACCTTACAATATATTAATTCAAACTATACTTTAAAACCATTTAAATATAATAAATTGGAAGGTTGTGCGGGACTATGGTAGATGAAGGATTCAATCTATCTTTTCAGACCGTTAAGAGTATTTACCTGGTCAATATGTCAGTGTATTATGTCTGTTTGTAACAGTGTGTTATATGTGAAAATGTGATCATATTATAAATTGTATCTTCATGTTTAAGGACTCTTGGAAGATTAGTTCAAATGAGGACTAAAAGAGATCCTAATAAAATCCAATAACATTTCTAGAATGATTATCTCTAGAATGATGCACGTCATAGTTGCTGCTCTCTAAATTGAACCAAGTTTAACCAGGTTTGATTAGGGTATAGTGATTCAGGTTAGACTAGAGAACTGACAGCACCAGGACACTGATTTAGCTGTCTTTATTTGTTCAAGGAGGGCAGTGTTTGGTGTAAATGAAGACACTGTGAAAAATGTATTGGGTAATAAATGTTTTCTTGAGTCAGAAGATGGTTACGCAATCGTTTGTGTCACAGTCGACATTTCAAATGTGAGTTCCTTAAGGGCACAGCGAATCACTCTGTGAGGATGCAGGCGTGCTTTTCACATCACATACATGTGCACACACTTGATTGTGTTTATATGACTGGCCATTTATGCATCTTGCAAGGAAGGCTTGGTCCCGTGTGGCTCAGTTGGTAGAGCATGGCGCTTGCAACGCCAGGGTTGTGGGTTCATTCCCCACGGGGGGACCAGGATGAATATGTATGAACTTTCCAATTTGTAAGTCGCTCTGGATAAGAGCGTCAGCTAAATGACTTAAATGTAAATGTAAATGTAAAGGCTTACAGTATATCCTGATTTGATGTGATCAACTCAAATTGTATTTGTCACATGCTTCGTAAACAACAGGTGTAGACTAACAGTTAAATGCTTACTAACGGGCCCTTCTCAATAATACAGAGAGAAGGAAAATAGAGAAATAATAGAAAAATAGTAGCACAAGGAATAAATAATCAATACCCAACGATTAACGATAACCTGGCTATATACACAGAGTACCAGTAACGAGTCAACGTGCAGGGTTACGAGGTAATTGAGGTAGATTGTCATATATACTGAACAAAAATAAACACAACATGTAACAATTTCAAAGATTTTACTGAGTTACAGTTCATTTAAGGAAATCAGTGAACTAAAATAAATGTATTAGGTCCTAATCTATGGATTTCACATGAATACAGGGAATACAGATATGCATCTACTTGTCACAGAGATACCTTAAAAAAAGGTTAGTGGCGTGGATCAGTATCTGGTGTGACCACAATTTCCCTCATGCAGCGTGACACATCTCCTTCCCATAGAGTTGATCAGGCTGTTGATTGTGTCCTGTGGAATGTTGTCCCACTCCTCTTCAATAGCTGTGCGAAGTTGCTGGATATTGACAGGAACTGGAAGACGCTGTTGTACAGATCGAGGAAGAACTGGAACATTTTTAGCTTCCAGGAATTGTGTACAGATCCTTGTAACATGTGGCCGTGCTTTATCATGTTGACACACGAGGTGATGGCAGCAGATGAATGGCACGACAATGGGCCTCAGGATCTCGTCACGGTATCTCTGTCCATAAAAATTGCCATTGATAAAATGCAATTGTGTCCGTTGTCCGTAGCTTATGCCTGCCCATACCATAACCCCACCGCCACCATGGGGCACTCTAGTCAAAACGGTGACATCAGCAAACTGCTTGTCCACACGATGCCATACACGTGGTCTGCGGTTGTGAGGCCGGTTGGACGTATTCTCTAAAATGACTTTGGAGGCAGCTTATGGTAGAAAAATTAACATAAAATTATCTGGCAAAAGCTCTTGTGGACATTCCTGTAGTCATCATGCCAATTGCACGCTCCCTCAAAACTTGAAACATCTGTGGCAGTGTGACAAAACTGCACATTTTAGTGGCCTTTTATTGTCCCCGGCACAAGGTGCACCTGTGTAATGATCATGCTGTTTAATCAGCTTCTTGATATGCCAC
>NW_019947056.1:39033-40603 GCF_002910315.2 Salvelinus sp. IW2-2015 | reverse complement strand
GATACACATGGTCCAACGAAATGCTTACTTGCAGGTTCCTTCTCGACAATGCAACAAAAATAAGAAATAATAAAAGATAAGAATACGAACATAAACTAAATGGCTCTGTAGAATAAACCTTTTAGCATCCCCAAGTGAGCAACATCGAGGAGATTAACATTCAATATCTTGTTCAGTACATGAGGGCAAATTTTGTCACGACAGCCATTGTTTATACACAGGAGTTTGCAGGTTTTTGTTCCAGTCTTTCACTAACGCCTCATTCAACTAATTGTGGTCTTTGCTGAGCAGGAATAAAAACATGCACAGTGCAGTTCCCTGGGGCAGAAAACGCCCACGTCTGTATTTTAGAATGAGCTTCATATGTTACAATGAGCTGACAATTCTGCATGATAGAGAATAATGTGTGGATCTACTTCTAACATAGTGATGTTGCACACTGCTGAATAAACTCCTGGGATAAGGTGATTTTCCTTGTGGGCGGGAGGTTCCAAAATTCTGTCTGGGTGATGGGGTAGGATGTGCTTAAACTTGAGGAGAACAGAGAAGAAACCTAACGCCAAGGGAGGAGAAATTTACCTCACTGCAAAAAAATTATGTTTTTGTTAATGTGCGATGGTTTTGTAAACAGTTTTGCATATTCATAGGTTTGATCAAGTTGTCACCGATTTACATTTAATTGATAATTTCATTATTCAACATGTTTTCTTTATATGTAATGGTGAAACACGAGGGGAGGGGAAGTGACAAGAAAATAATTAGCTAACATTAGGTAAATAGACAATGCATGCATTTATTGACTGATCAGGTAAGAATACACAAGTAACTTGGCTTGCTAGCACACCTAGATTAAACAGAACACAGCTAGCTGCCTTTTCTAACATTTTTATCAGATGTTGTTAAAATGTCTTACCTCCAAACCAGTCAGGAACGACTATTTTGTCCTGCCAAGCCAATGCCATGGAGTGAAATGAAGGCATCAGTTGCCATCTGTCCCTGAAAACAAATAGAAAACAAATATTTGCTACATTTATCATTAGCTGGCGAGCACATTTTCTCTGAAGTGGGAATTTTCTCTGTGTCGCAATTTGTTATGAGATAGCCTCCCCGGTGAAGAGAATGAAAAAGTATGCTCCCATGCGTGCTTTGTTTTCCAGACCTCCCAAGTATGCTTATAGAACTTCTGGTACATACTCACTATAATATGCTCTAGATAGAACACAAGTAAGCATTTAGGAACATTACCTAGTTTTCATGCAAATTTTTGTTAGATGTCAAATATTTGCAAACATCTAAGTTAGATTTTTGCAACTTTTGCAACTAAGACCTCATCTGCAAAAACGTCAAAATGTATTACAGATATCTTGATTTATCTTCGATTAATTGCAACTATTTTGAGGAAGTGTATATCATGTCTATGTTGTTGCTATGGTGTCTCAAGAGGGACAAACAGTAATATTGACGCTTTTTTCTCATTTTTCAACTAAATATATTTTAAGGGAGTATGCAAGGCACAGATGTCTGCTTCGCTTAGCCGAGTTCTGCTACAAGCAAACTGAACCTAGTATGT
>NW_019947056.1:35302-38631 GCF_002910315.2 Salvelinus sp. IW2-2015 | reverse complement strand
CTAGTGTGCTCTATTGTACTGTACTAAACTCTACTGTACAGTACTGTACTATGCTCTCCAAACTTGTGAAACATATAAGTCTATGATTGGTTCAGATTTGGAGTGAACAAATTTCAACTACTTTTCAACATCCATGAACGTCAGGTGTGGTAGGTGCTCAGTGGGTGAGAGGGCTGGTCACTAGAGTACAGTATTTACTGTACTGTAATGTACTGAGCTATACTCTACTGTGCTGTGCTGTGCTGTACTGTGATGTCCAAACTTCTGAAACATATACGTCTATGATTGGTACAAAGTTGGTCCGGTCTGGAACAACCACATTTGGTCTTGTTTTGGGGCAGAGCTTTTTAGAATAATAGCCACTGTGTAGAATAATACCCAAACAAAACATTGAGCTACAAAACCAACAACAATCAAGCACCTAAAAAATGGGCAGAAGACTACCATGCCATATGTACTGAAACAATATTAACTAAATGGTTCCTATACCAGTCTGTTGCTAAGGGTTACCAGAACAATTGCTTTTAATCCTCCTTAAATCACGACTGTAGTTTCTCCATATTTGGGTTTTTATTTTTAGCTAAATTATAACTAGCTTTTAAAATGCCCCAGTATTACAACTAATGTTCTTCCCTGAGTTGAATCAGTTGAACCAAAATGTTATACACACTAAATATCATTTAGTGGCATATTCCATTTTGATGAGAGGAGGAAAAATATTTGGTCAATGTAATCCTACATGTCAAATTACAGAGATCAAAGCTTTGGCAACCAGAAAAGACATTAACGACACAAACATTTGCTGTCTGTAATGGTTCATCTTTACCAAGGCCTACTTGAGGCCCAATTTCTAATTTCCATGAATTGCACTCTGTCTGTGTAAATCCTAATAACCCTTTTTAAGGCGTTTACTTGGGATCTGAGGTATTAGACATTGGACCAAGCTGGTCTCAATTGCATACTGGGAACAAACTGGAGCACAATGGCATAAGTGTCATCAAAGCATTTTGATTTAAATTTCTGTAATTATTCACAACGTGAAACATAATTGTACTCATCCCAACCATGCTGTTCTTTACAACACCATAAAGGAAAATTGGGCCTGAGGATCAGTCTTTGTGCACCTGCATTTTCCAGCCCTCTGCTCAAATCGGCAAAGATCATTATTTCCATTAGAAATGGTCATTATAAAATTATTTTCATAATGCCTTCATTTCGATCCTGTGAATCAACACTGAGGATTACTTTCATTTGAGCAGAATGAAATTAACAGCCACCACAATGCCCATGCTAAATCTAAGCAGTGTAAATATTCCCACCTCTTTGAATGGCCACGAAGGCATTGAATAGAGCATTGAATAGAGCCAACAGACAGAAAACAGAATACAGAGGTCCTAGAAGACTCAATCCCTCACATATCTGTCTGTGTTCCTTGCCTAGCAGACCAAATAAGAGTAGTGATGCTGTACTTATGTGAACAAAGCTCACACAATCCAGAGCTGCACCCACCTTGTTTAGCCTTCAGTTGCAGTGGACCACCAAATTCACAGTAAACAAAAGCGATGGGGACTGTCATCGTCACTCAACACCTAGGTTTACCTGAACTGTACTCACATCCCACCARACCATTGTCTGTACAAAATGCACTGAATCTAATTCTACCACGCCCAGAAATCMGCTCCTTTCATTCTCTGTACCCAAAGCACTAGACGACCAGTTCTTAGCATTTAGCCATACCCTTATCCTACTCTTCTTCTATTCCTCTGGTGATGTAGAGGTTAACCCAGGCCCTGTAGCCCCCAGTTCCACTCCTATTCTCCAGGCGCTATCATTTGTTGACTTCTGTAACTGTAAAAGCCTTGGTTTCATGCATGTTAACAGAAGCCTACTCCCTAAGTTTGTTTAATTCACTGCTTTAGCACACTCCAACATCCCTGATGTCCTGTCTGAATCCTGGCTTAGGAAGGCCTTGGGAAGGGTATCCTGGAAGGATATTGGCCTCATTCCGTCAGTAGAGGTAATTCTTTAAAAGTGCTTTTCCTCACCATCTTAAAACTTCTTGTGCTATTTCCACTTTGGAAAAAATCGTGCCCAATTTAAACGGCCTCGTACTCTATTCTAGATCGTACAATATGCATATTATTATTACTATTGGATAGAAAACACTCTCAAGTTTCTAAAACTGTTATATCTGTGAGTAAAACAGAACTCATTTGGCAGCAAACTTCCAGGCAGGAAGTGGAAAATCTGAAAACGATGCTCTGTTCCAGGGCCTGCCTATTCAATTGCCTAATTTCTATGGATTTGCATGCACTGCATACGCCTTCCACTAGATGTCAACAGGCAGTGGAAGGTGGAATGGGGTGTCTAGCTTGATCTGAGGTCGAACAAGAGCTCTTGGAATGACGRGACCACAATTTCCTTTCTCTACCTAGGCGCGGGAAGGACATCAGCATTGGCTTCTGAAAAGCGTTCGGTATAGACGGTGGATGTCTCCGGCTCTGATTTTATTTGATAGATGTGATAAAAACATCATAAAGTAGTTTTTTTCAACCGAGTTGTATCAGTTTATTCAACGTTTATTGCGACTTTTGGCATTTTCCTTTCTTTGCGTCAGGAGAAGATGGGCATGTTCGCGCCACATGGCTAGCTAAGGTTGCTAATTCGACAGGAGAAGAGGACATTCTAAAACCAAACAACGATTTATTCTGGACAAAGGACTCCTTGTACAKGATTCTGAWGGAAGCTCAGCAAAAGTAAGAACCATTRATGATGTTATTTCGTATTTCTGTGGAAAATGTAGAGTCCTGTTTTCCGCCCTTTTTGCGGGCGCTGTCTCGCTATAACGTAAGCTGTTTGTTATGGTAAAGTTATTTTTTTAAATCTAACACGGCAGTTGCATTAAGAACTAGTGTATCTTTCATTTGCTGTCCAACATGTATTTTTTAGTAAAGTTTATGATGAGTTCTTTGGTCAGATTAGGTGAGTGTCCAAAATATCTCCGGAGATTCTGGTGAATCGATGCTACATATTCACAATGTATAACCACGGTTTGCAGCTCCAAAATATGCACATTTTCGAACAAACATAAGTGTATTGTATAACCTGATGTTATAGACTGGTCATCTGATGAAGTTGGTCAAGTTAGTGATTAATTTTATATATTTTGTTGATAAATGCATTTGTGGTTTTGGTATTGTGGTAAGCTAATATAATGCTATATTGTGTTTTCGCTGTAAAACACTTAAAAAATCTGAAAATATTTGCTGAGTGATTCACAAGTAATGATTAATCTTTCATTTGCTGTACACCAATTAGTGAGTTTTGTG